>NC_057780.1:14801632-15101632 GCF_014825855.1 Bombus pyrosoma
ACGGTTACTGTATGCCTTTGTTTAGGTAAACGTTTATCCCTTGACCGCGGCTACGTTGGCGACTGATTGTCGCCTCGAGCCCAAGCTCACTGTCACGAATCTCAAATAAGTACAATCGGGTTGAATGACAATTGTTTAATTACGGCTATGGTAGAATCTAGATTACAACATTACGGGACCTTCCCAAAGTTCCAAAGGAAGGCTCCGGTGTTCTTTCATCTCCGACATATATTACAATAATGATACTAATAGTTCTATGTTGGAATTAGGTCACATGAATGTTTCTTCTTTAGTCTTCTACTAGTGTAACCTTCGTATACTTTCGTTGTTAATTGGTTCGTATGCACTGCAATTCTATTGTCGTACCTTTTTTTTTGCAAAGTTCCGGTTCTCCTCCTACACTGTTGGAATTTTTAAGTCTTTTAGAATTTCTTCATTTTTATCATACTATGAGTCGTTTACAACCGTTCTAAAGATAACCGCTTGTATCTTTAATATGTAACCGATGACAAATCGCAGTAAATCGGTACGGCATGGAATGCATTAAACAAATCAGAGGGTATATTTAGAGAACACAGGAAACTGCAAATATTTCGTACACCGTATCGGCCAATGTGTTTAATCGGCATGACGCAGGATTGGTTAGCAACCTTGTTATGTGCCGTTTATATTGGGATTGTTCAAGCGTTAGAGTGCCAATATATATGTTCTACTAGGGAACGTCACCACTTACGATACACTCCATTTTGCGGTCTTCGGACAAATTATACGGTAAAGGACTACTAAAGCAATAAACACTTAGCCGCGACGCAATAAATGAAATTAGCACGTGACCCACCCGTCTGATCAAAGTTGGTGAAAGCGTGTGCGTTTTGTACCCGAATACGGAACGGAATTGATATGGAATTATAAGAGACTTCCGGTTTGGTTTCTATGCATTTTGATTTCGTCTCAAATATCGAATTTAGTATTTAATCTAATTAATCCAATAGAAACTATCCTATAATTACGTAACCGTAAAAATTTTAAAAAAGAATTGTTTTGATTGGGCAGCTTCTACGGAATGCGTACAATGATTGGGCAACGTTCTTCCGCCAAATAAAGCAATTGCCTCGATGACTAATTGATTGGGGTTAGGTTGTTACAAATATTTGTAATAGATACGGATTGGATAATGTTGAAATGCTTGACATACGTCATGATATAGTTTTTTTTATATATGTCGGAGAAGCGCTGGGGTAAGGGCGTGAAAGAAACCTTCGTTGTGATTAAACGTGGTCGTTATGCAATAGAGAAGATATTGACTAGAGCAAGTATGATTGTTACAGATATCGACAAGTAAACGTGGTAATTAGATACTCGAGACGCTAATGACAATGATCCTAAGTTCGATAACGAATCCGCGGTCAACGGGATCGTAGATGTATGCTCTCCCAAAATCTAAGTCCGGATCGTGAGGATGGTACTCTGTTCGTTAGTAAAGTCGCAAACAGGAATGAATCCTCGTCGCGATGGTGCCACCGAGGAAAACTATGACGGGGTGTGCCCAAGGGCATGAGGTCATCGGATTCGTGGAACTATGCCTTCGTTCAGAGGGTGAGGGAAATTGACGTTGCTGTTAATTGGTCAATTTCCACGTCGATGGTTAGAAAAGAATGCTAGCCGCCCTTGAGGGAAAAGTTGCTAATGAGGAGCGTCGTTCGAGAGAAAGTAGGTTTCCCCTATCTTCCCGTAGTTGGGACAAGACTGTTTTCTGTTTGAAGGACTTGTAATTAACTAAATCTTAAGATTTACAACGGGTCCTCAGGCTAGCTGAACATGCACTGCGGAAACGCATCGGCATCTGGCGACCATCTTACCCGGCGAATAAGGTCTTTGTTAAACAAACGTTCNATCCCTTGACCGCGGCTACGTTGGCGACTGGTTGTCGCCTCGATCCCAAGCTCATTGTCACGGATCCCAAATAAGTACACTCAGGTTGAATGACAATTGTTTAATTACGGCTACGGTAGAATCTAAATTACAATATTACGGGATTTTCCCAAGGTTCCAAAGGAAGGCTCCGGTGTTCCTTCATCTCCGACATATATATCATGATGTCGACAAATATGATAAATTGTATAATTCACTAGTCACACTCGTCATTCTTCTGATTACATTATTCTTTTAACTCAATTAAGATTAAATTTGAGAAAATATTATCACAGGATATTAATCGATTCAATTCGAACATCGATTTAAATTTTTCAAAAAAAACCTCGTAAGATATTATTGTAAGGGAATTTCAAGAGAATATAATCAATCATTCATATAAATGCATCTCGATTTATCCGAGATGCTATGTTTATTCAGGATGGTAGGAAACGTGCAAAATAGTCGGTTTCGTTCGCCCGTGTATACTAGGCATCGCAGTCGTAAAACGTTGGGGCTCGTTAGCCTACGGCATCGCACAAAGGGAAGGTTTAATTTATGGCACCCTCAAGCGTTGACGCTTTCTCTTCCCACAACCGGGGGTAACGAAGGCCAAGTAGCCGTTCCAGGCGTTCGAATTTCACATTTTTTTACATTATACTTTTACGATCAATTACACAATTTGCATGTATGTATATTATTATATCCGATACTTTCACATAAGTCAAAACAAACTAAAAATGGCTACCGATACATCGCACAGATCGATTGTACAATCGTAATTAAATTAATCACATATCGACAAATTTCCATTTTAACGCTCAAAATTTAAAGTATGACGTTATATTTTTTAAAAATCGATGTTTCAATCTAAATATTTGATATGCAATTTTCTCGTCTCGACACTTCTAATATAAAATTTAAAATGAAGGATGGACGAAATCGTTCAGACAGAAGCAAGTATTTCTAAGTTATTGTTGACGAGTATACAAAGAGAAATCTATGTTTATTTAGGGTAGAAATGTACGCGATCAAAAATGTCGATTCTTTTCCGTAAGCTGCTTTCGCTGCGGGACCGTCGTCCCCTTCAAACTATCGGATATTGGAGAAGGAATTCGAGACGTCACGATAAAAGAGTGGTGAGCAAAACAAAGAATTTGCCGTTAACCATCATACACACGAAGCTTTCGCAATTGTCGATAATTTTCCCCCTCCACTGTCATCAGATTATCTTTTAATAATATATTACAGAATATATTATATGTATGGAGTATATTATTGAAAAAAAAAATTTTAAAAATTGCATTCACATGAGAATACATAAACTAATCCTAACATACATATATACATAATACATGTCAGTCGATAACACTGCGTTTCGATCTAATGTACCGTAAAGATAATTAAATTCTGACTTGGTACATTCGGATGCATAGGTTCGTGAAACCAGGCGACCGGGTGTCTCAATTCGATAACATTTGTGAGGTTCAAAGCGACAAAGCATCTGTGACGATTACCAGCCGTTACGACGGATTAATTAAAGCCTTGCACTACAAGGTGGACGACGTAGCTCTGATAGGAGATTCATTGCTGGACATCGAACTAGATGCTGATAATGGGAACATGGAAGTTAAGACGATGGTATCTGACAAACAGCATCCGCAACAACAAACTATAAAAACCGATAACAAGCAGAGCGTTAAAGGCGACGAGGAAGACTGCGCAGTAAAATATGGGTTAGAAAAGGCGCTAGCAACTCCTGCGGTCAGAAGAATAGCTATGGAGAATGATATTAAGCTAAAGGACGTCATTTCCACGGGCAAAGGTAATCGAATACTTAAAGAGGATATATTGACTCATTTGGAAAAAATGTCTACTAGCTCCGAGAGAAAAAGGGTCGAAGAAAAACCATCGGCGGAAACGGTGATACCGATAAAAGGCTATGCCAAGCATATGTGGAAAACGATGACGCAGTCTCTGGTAAGTTGGATTTCTCTATCGTTTCGAGGAAATATCACACAAACAGAAATTTCGAAGATATATATTTTGCTTTTTTTCTTTCATATTGAATGATATTATATTTTATTATTATTTTAAACGAGTTTATTTTCAATCTTATTTCGGGGAAGTCTGCACAAAAAACAAAGCTAAAGACATAAATTATCTACCTTAAGTTGTTCGGATGTTATTATTAAAGATGAATTTTCTGCGAAAATGTAAAGAAGTTCAAGTAATGTCGTAACGAATGCATTAAGACTGCGAAATTAATCAGCGCAGTTTGGGTTAAAACGCACACCAGTCATAAATTGCAAGATTAGCAAAATCATGTCTATCGGGTGTCCACGTGGTTGCAGTAACTAAATAAATGGCCAGTTAATCGATAATTGGTTTGCGGATTAAATAACCTTTTCATAGATAACAAGAAAAGAGAAGATAAATTTTTTATCTAATAATAGTAACAAACGCACGAGTCTCGTTGCCCAGAAAAATTTCAATGTACTATGTCTGTAGTTGAAATGCGCGAATCATGACGATACCGACAACAGAAGTGCGTCGTCTAAAAGTGACGTTGACACACATGATTGATAGCGATCGATCGAATACGAGCATCTACTCGGCCCGAATTTCCTGTCAACGTTGACAGACGAAACACCGTTCAAACCGGAAAATACGGCCATTTTAATCGTCTCATCACCCAACCTCTTATCTTTCATGTTCAAATATGACATGTACACGGTCTCCTATGTGCTAACGTCGTTAATTCCATGTCCCAAATAAACGTCCAAAAATAAACGTGTAATTAAACGAGTCCGCTGCGAAAAATTTACGAAACCAACACATGTTTACAGAGTATACCACACTTTGTATACAGCGATGAGTGTAACGTTAACAGACTGATGGACTACCGAAACGAAGTGAAGGATTCGGTGAAAGAGCAAGGCGTTTCTTTAAGCTTGATGCCGTTTTTCATAAAAGCCGCATCTAGAGCATTAGAAAAGGTGCCACAGCTAAACGCCTGGCTTGATGAAGAAAATCAAACGTTACGTATTCAAAAGAGGCATAACATCGGCATTGCTATGGATACACCCGAGGGCTTAATTGTACCGAATATTAAAAATGTTCAGGATTTAGATATTATAGAGATCGCGAAGCAATTAAACCGTCTTCAAGAACTTGGAAGAAAATGTTCAATCCCGCCGAACGATTTATCGAATACAACGTTTTCACTGTCAAACATAGGTGTTGTAAGTATAGAAATTATTTCCAAATGCTGTTAAATTAGTAATGAATTGAAACATATCGATTATTAAATGATCTAACTAAATTAAAACTATTTTAGATCGAAAGAATTCAATTTAGATTCAAACTATATCCAAATTGAATTTAAATCCGAAGACAGTCGTTATATAAATCACATAAAAGTCAAATTGATCGATTAGATTAAAGTTAATCGTTTGTTTCCCGAAAAATGAAACATTGATGATGTATTCTAGTACTAAAATTTCGAAATTTTTATGAAGTGGAGTTGATCAATTTGGCTTCCGAGTAGTTTATATAACAAATTTCAAACAAACGATTTACGACTTATTATCCATTTGTTGATCATATGACATAGATGCAATTTAAAACAGATTCAATTGTCATTGACAGGTGGGCGGTACATATACAAAACCGGTGATTCTTCCTCCACAAATTGTGATCGGCGCGTTTGGAAGAGTGCAAAAATTACCACGCTTCGACGATAAAGGAAACATAGGAGCCGCAAACATAATTTCCATTAACTGGGCTGCCGATCATCGAATAGTGGATGGCGTCACAATGGCTAAGTATTCAAATCTCTGGAAACATTACATTGAAAATCCTATATTTTTATTGATAGGAGCATAAAAAAGTATTTTGAAGTAAGGATGTTTTTTATGGGAATTTTTTATACGTAATAAGTTACGAATAATTAAAAAACTTTATACCATACTTGAATATTATCGATAAGGATTGATATGTAGAGTGTAGTGAAATTTTTAAACATTTTGTACGTAAATATTAATTTATTTATTGCTGCACAACCAACTAGGACTTTTTAAGAAAGGTAAAATATCTTTTTCTAACAAATTCAAAGTTTCATACAACTGTATGGTAGTCATTATATGATGACCAGTCAAACCACTGTGAGCATTTCTTGTACATTTAATCTATCATACATTGTCATACAAATTGTTTGAACAGATATTCCAAAAAAATATGTCAAGGAAGTGGTTGTACTAATTAATGTTGTCTTTTTAATAACTTTTTTCTTCGACTTAATTGGAATATTATTCTATCAAATTATTGAAAGCATTGGTTAGTCTTATAAAATGAAGAAATTATTAAAAACTAATATCGAATAAAATATTGATTGCTATGAAGATCGAAATAACGAATACAACCACTTGTACACTTATATATTTTTAATTTTTTATATATACAGTTTCATGTATCGCATTTTTAATCACACATTTTCCATACAATCAATACATTCCATTAAATGCCACTTAAATATTTGCTCAAAAAGTAGTCAGTCTGTTTAGTAGTTAGAGTAGTAGAAAAGATTGTATATGCATTTCATGGTCCAAAATTTTTTTTTACAATCAAAATTTCAATTTATGTTGCAGAAGACATTAATTGAGTATTTGAGCATAAAATAATATTTAAAATGAGATGTTACATCTTGCTAAAAATGTATTAATACATATGCAAAATCCAGTTTGTACATTTGTTATGTATAAACAAATAGAATATTTATTGAAACATAAAGCATACAATAAATAAGCATTCCTTTCTATTATAAATCTTATACATAAAATTGATGTTAAAAAAATACACAAAATATTAATAAAAATACAAGTATTATCAGGCGAAAATATAGTCCACCTTCGATTATACTTCTTACTTTCCAATATGACTAGGTATGCAGATTATTATTGATAATATAGTTAGTTCAAAAATTTAAATATCAAGCTGCTTTTATGTATACCTACATATATTATAGAACTACATGTACTCATAAAAAATAATCAAAACATATATAATTTTTACTAAGAATTGGGTATATAGTCATCTAAAATTACTTTCACAAAATACCTAAATCAAAAATAATCTGCTCTTTTTGTCAGTTTACTTCTAAAATATATCAAAATTCTACGTATTTCCCATAGAAGGTGTATTTCTTATTCAGTGAATAGGTATCACCGGTATTTCGCGAAACAAATCTTTTTGTAAATATAACATTTTTTGTTATAATTCTTGATTCTGGAAGTTCTATGCTTCATTATAGTTTCAAATAATTTATTGAGATATTCAAAGCTCTGATAATTATAGAAGAGAACAATTCATATATATTTGAAGTTATGCTGAACATACACAAGCGCATGTATGTATAGTTCTCCACTGTATAGCTACCATATAACTGTAATATCATTTTAAGCGAGTTATTAAAAAAATTACTACAAAAATGAATATCAAAAAATATTTTGTATCGACTTTGAGACATCAAAAAAATATAGAAAGCAATAAAATACAACAATACATATTTACTTAAACATATCTATAAAAATGCATAAACCATTTCTTCTAAATGTCCTTATAACTAATGAAACTAATTCAAATGTAAAAAAAATGTATAAATAAAGAGAATGTGCATAGTAATTGTTTTCTATATGCGAGGTAAAGTGAAGTGCAATATTGTTATCTTGTTATAAAAGTTCTGGGATACAAACAGTATACTATATTACAACTCATAACTTGACATGAATAGTTCACTTGTGCTATACATCACCATACAACCTTTCTAAACATTTATCTCACAGCTCTACTCCATTTACATGAATAACTTTCTTTTTTTCTTTTTTCTTTTAATATAACTTCACTAACATAGAAAAGTAGTGTTTTATCTTATGATTTGGCATTATTATGCCATATTAATAACTGTTGTTCGAAAACAGTTCCTACAAGGTACATACATTTGTTCCTTTACATAGAATGAATGAAATATAATTCACAACCATAACGATAAAGATCTCATTTTATCAAACACTTAACAGCTGACTTTATGATAAGAGAATTGCTAGTATCTAGTAAAACAAACTTATCAAAAACAATGGCAAGCAAAAATATATAAAATTGTTTGAAAAATGTAAATTTATATTTCTGATAAGTACCTTTTTATTAAAAAAGGAAGAAAGAAGAAAAAGAATCAAAACCAATAGTAACAAAACTATTAAAATCATAACCAATAAAATTACGGCACATAGAAGAACATTCCTTTTTTCTTTACATTAATAAGATTCTCACAGATATGTTTTTCAAATGAAATTAAAGTGTATCATTTTTTAAATATGAACTGTAAATAATACAAGCAAGTTAATTATGGAACTCTTTGTGCTTTTAAAGTCTATGCATTAGGATAAATTTGTAGAAAATCCATTTTTCTACATATACAAAATATGTACTTCACATGATATCTCACAAAAGAAGTGTCTGTAAGAATCTCGCCTAGTTGACAGAGATAATGTTTGTATATAATATATATGCATAATATATATTCATTTTCATATAATATTTTTTTAAATATATATGAGTAATAAATAGTATTTTGTTTCTGGCACATTGTCAGCTCTCTGCGAAGAGAACAAGTGAGTTGACACAAATATAATCAACGTCATAAAACAACACAAATATATGCATTCTTTCAGAGATAGAAATTCGGGAAGAAACTTGATAAGTATCATAAGATGATTTGTTCACTAAATAGTTCCTATTTTACCTACTTATGTAACCAAATAATATGAGTAAGCTGTGGATTGGCCCATGAAGAAATTTTTCTTAAAAATAGTTTTTTTATACATCACATTTCAAACTCTTTTCCTCATCATAAATTGTGCAAGGGAACGCGTTTCTAATCTATGGTATAACCTAAGAATAGAATTCTTCCTCGAAATCGTTATTATTTCTGTTTTTAAAAAGCTTAGTTCACAAATCGTGACCACTGGAAGCCAGAAATATTTTCCTCAAATAAATACCATTACTCCCACCTTTGGTAACGCTGTTTCAGTCATTCAATTGCTTGACAGTATCAAAGGGAATATGATCTACTACCATGAAAACAAGCGTTCAGGAGAAACAAAATGGAACTTCCATTTCTTTTGTGTGTTTATAAGTATATTGATATATACTAATATTAGTTAAAGAAATATATACACTAAAAAAACTTACGTGAAGTGTATTCAGTTTGATGTGTATAAAGTGATCATTAGTTATAGAAAATAAAAAGGAGATATCATTGCTTTTTCTAACTGGATGTCATTGATGACGACTAATCATCATAGATACTACTGCTCCAGTTGCTCGAAGGACAGCGACAGCATTGTTATGATCAGATTTAGTAAAATCTATACCATCGACTTCTAAGATCTTATCTCCTGGTCGAAGGGTACCTTGTGCTGGACCATCTGGATTCACTTTAGTCACAATTATTCCCTAGGGTAAGTAAAACTGATGATTAAAAGATAGAAAATCTTATCGCGTCTGTTTTAAATTTAGAATATTTACGGTTTCTGCGCCTGCCACTCCACCGGCAATGCTGAAACCAAGACCTGGATTTTTTTTCACTTGAACAGGCAACTGTAAAGGTAATAATTATGAATTGTAAAATATACATAGACATTATGTTCAAAAAAAAAAAAGAAAAAAAGGAAAAAATATGAAACATACTACGTTAGCATTTTTGTGCGGCCCGAACATCCATTTAAATCTTGGTTTTCTTTCTGAATGTAATGACTCATTCAATCCAGCAACTTTATAATTATCAATATTAGAATTGGTCACCTCATTTAAAGATTTATTATTCACTAGAATTGGAGTACTTCGACCAGAGCTAGTTTCATTTTTTATGTTGATAGAACTGTTCGTATTCGTCGTTTCGATAGATGAAGTTTTTGAAATTCCTTCCATATTTGAATTTGTAACTAGACTTGAGTTTATTGCATTTATGGATAAATTATCACAGGAAGTATTATTATTTGAAACAGATCCGTTTATTATCTTTTTTGGTCGATCCGAAACTTTAGGTTGCATAGATAGCGGACTTCGATATTTTTTTCCAGTTATAGGAGATGTTGGTATACACGATGCGTTCAATATTTTTGAAGCTCCATAGTCTTCAACAGAAGAATTTGTACATTTGTTCGATAGATCGCTATTTGAAATAGAATTCATACTTTCCAAATGTTTCGTCTTTAAAATAGGAATTCTACTTGGTTTTAACGATCGATCTCCTTCTAATGACTGTGCTGTCGGATCAATAGAATCTGTTAACGTGTGTTGATCGGTGCCACTAAAAGAGTTTATATTTCCATCGTTACTTGAGGTGTTTGTCATATCTGTACTATTCAACGCAAATTTGTCATTGTACAAATGCTCTTCAACTTTAAATGGTTCTCCATCATAATTTTGTATTTCCGTTCCCTGCGATATTTTCGAATTTGATATGTTCATATCAATTGGTGGAGGAGCCATCGTCGACAAGTCTAATGGAGCTGCTATAATGTGACAGAATATAAAATTCGTATTGTGTGTGTGTGTATTATCATTTTAGAAATGATTACAAGAAATGACTTACATTGATTCAATTGCTGAAAAAGTGCCGCCTTTTTTGAAAATGCGGCTGCAATATGGTACGGTGGCGGGACGGGTGGAACTTCATTTACTTTCGACACTTGAACATGATTGGTATTTTTGTTGTTCGCGGCAATAGGCATAGTCTTATAGGGTTCAATAAATTTGTCTGATTCAACAATTTTTGCTGTGTTTGCCTTCGAGTACTCATCCGGTTTCCAAGTAGAATTTACATAATCTGCTACTGTTGGAGTTTTGGAAAGATACTCAGACGTGGGATTACGAATATATTTTGCTTCTCGGATATCCGGACTTTTTTCTTTTGCAAGTACGGTCTTGTTTGCTTCATCGGAAGATTCCTCTGAAACAGATTGCTCTGTTCCAATATCCGTAGAACTATTATTCTTGCATGCCTTTGATGTATAATGTTCAATTGGTGATAATGATGAGTGTGAATCCTACAGAAAAAATCTTTAATTAGTTGATTTAATTTTTTACCCACGGAGGACTTAATATTGTCCCTATCCAATCCCACTTTATACTAGTTTAACTTTTGTTCAAATTGAAATTATATTTTTTGTAAATTGATTTCACAATTTCACTTGTTTTTTTTATTATATATTTTAATTTTTGATATTATTAATATCACTGATAAATACTCTGGAATCATATAAATTGTCTTTCTTTCATAATTCTCTAATGAATACCTTATTAAATAAACTTTGTGAAAGACAGGTCCCAGATTTTGAGGTAAGGTCCAGAGTAGTTGTAGCAATAATAGCTTCTTTGATCATAGTGTCCTGTTCTAAATGCATCTGCAAGTTTCAATTGCCAATTTTCTTGTAATTCAGATATTGATTATGCAAAAATGCATACAAAAAGATATAACGAAAATATTGATAGTATTTGAAGATTCTACTTTCTTCAGTGCTACTTCTGTATCATATTGTCAAATTAATAAAAAAAATGATGAATGGAAATTGAGCAAAGGATAAGCGTGTCTCTAATTCTACTTACTCTTTGATCATGCGCTGATTGATGATGCAAATTTCGGGCATGCCTAGCAAGGTTGCGCAGCTCTTTAGGGTAGGGAGTTGGTGCTCGATGAAGTTGTCTAGGGATTTCAGATTCTACCTCAGCAGCAAAACATATTCTTTTTCCAGTACCAACGATCGAACTTGAAATTAATCCTACAGCTGGTGTTACTTCTATATACAAAAGACACAGAATTATAATTATACATTTAATTATGCTAAAAACTACAAAATATGTTTAAACGAAAACAATATTAACATATACTAGTGGATTTATTCGCAAATACTTTACCATTTCATTCTTCATCTTCCTCCTCATTATCCACTAGCAGCAATAATGTACCATTTTATAGATATTATTTTAAAAATTATAATTATGTACTACTATACAATGGTCGAAATTTTATTAGATGTGCGTATATTATTAAACAAATATAAATACTTACGTTCAAGTTCTTGCCGCGGTTTTTGTGGGAGCATAAAGCAACTTAACACCATCATGTCCTCTTCACAATTGAATTCCTGCTGCAATGGCACTAATGGTTGACTTTGATTGTCGCTCAGCCATAATGCTTTCAAATTACTCAAATTCAACATAGAAACAGGCAAAAATTTGATGCAATTATTTACAAGGTTGAGTACTTTTAAAGAGGATAGATGTCCCAATTCAGGTGGGACTCGAGTTAGATTGTTCGACCTCAATGATAGCAACGATAATGCTGTGCAACTTCCAATCTCTGGTGGAAGGCACCTCAAGTAATTATTGTCTACATTTAAACAATGTAATTTTCGCAAAAGTCCTATTGATGATGGCAAATATTCAAGGAAGTTCTTAGTAACTATAAGCTCCTCTAAGCTTGACATTTGTCCAATGTCATTTGGCAGTGCATTCAATTGATTGTCATCAACTTTAAGAGTCACAATTGTACGTAGATAACAAAGGGAATCTGGTAACTGATAAATTTCATTTGATGAAAGATGCATAATCGAAATATCTCTCCATCCTTCTACTTCTGATGGTATAATATGAATTGCATTCATTGTACAGTCAAAATGATTTAAACGGTAAAGCTGATTAATGTTGAGTGGTACACGTCTAATATCATTACCATCTATCCACAATTCAGTGAGATTGATAAGATCCCCAACAACTTCAGGCTAAAAGAATAAAATTAACATTAATATATGTTTGCTAATAAATAGTAATCATGGCAAATATAAACATACCAATTCAGTGAAATCATTATTACCAATATCAAGTCTTTGCAAATTTATTAAACGGCTCATACTCTTTGGTAATGTCATCAAGTTATTTTCCCTAAGTTCTAATGTTTTCAAAGCTGAAAGTCTTCCAAAATTTGCTGGTAAATATTCTATATATGCATCATTTATATACAATTCTCTTAATCCAACAATATGTGTAATAGCATCAGGGAAACGTTCAAATGGATTAACACTGATATCTATAGAACGAAGATTTTTACACTCTTTTATACTATCTGGTAGCTCTTTAATACCTAAGAAAATAAATATAATAATTATAAATACATTGAACATAAGCAAAATCCAAGAATACATAGTACTCTTATACACATACTATTTTTGCTGAGGTCTAAATATTCCAAGTTAATTAATGATGCTATGGCGGGTGGTAATGTTGTGACTTCATTATCACTAAGAGAAAGTACTCGTAATTCATGGCACTGAAACAGTGGCCTTGGAAGATCCTTTATCTATAAGAAAATATAGAAGAATATCCTTAAATCTAAAGAGCTTAGATCAGTGTGAGAAATCAATTGATATTTATATTTACCCTATTGGCATCAAGATACAATTTCTCTAATGTCCTTTCATAAATGAACACGTCAGGTGGTACATCATAAAGATTACAATTATTCAAATGCAACTCGCAGATATCTTCTTCTTGTGTTCTCAAACATGCAGCACACTGCCACCAAGCACTACCCATTTCATGTATGCCTATAAACAAATGTTTTCTTGAAATATGCAATTTTTATTAAAAGTATGTAATATTTTTTAATAATAATCAAGGAGATTCATAAAATATCAAAAGATTCCTATTTTTTATTACCTATAACACTTCAAGTACGATTCTTTAAAAGATCATCGATGTATTTATGGTAAAGGATAGATCCGAGAACAAAACAAGGACTCGTTAAAAATTCTTGTTCTATGGTATTTTTGAAAATCATTCAGCTATCGATGCATCAATGTTCGGTTTTTTACGTGCCGGCTTCGTCAAAGTTATTTCTTGCCGCATCATCGCGGATACTACGATACGCGATGCACTTGTCGGTAAATTCTTTTCTCAAGCTGATGAGAATAATTCACAAAACGTAACGATACGCTGATCAACACTAGTTAGATGTCAAGAGATGTAGGTTATTCGATACTTCTCTTTAAGGATTTCTTTCATGAATATATCTCACTGTTTATTTGCTACATATTCTATTCTTTTATAAAGTCAATAGAATAGTAACAAATCACGATGCAATAAATCAACAAAGACCGTCCTCTCGAAGGTACAACAATTTGACACATTTGTAAGAGTCAAATAAGCTTACGCATACCAGTTTATCATTTACTGAAAAACCTTCGATAAAACTAATGGTATGTTCATAACAGTTCATAATGTCCCGACGTTTAATCTACTATATTACTGAAACAATAGTTGATAAATTTTTACATGACTAACATAGGAAATGAAGATTGTATAAAAATATATTGATATAAACGTGTTGCTTGATGAAAACCGCATACTCGATGCGACAAATCATTATTAAATATTATTCGCAGTATGACACGAATTAATTGTAGCGCGATGTATTTATCGTAAAATGAACGAGTCCTAAACATGAGAATGCACCTTAGCAGGCGCAAAATCGACAGCGACAAGTGACGTTTCTACTCGTACACGTGCGCAGAAGTTAATTAATGGATTAAACGTGATGAAGATGCAAGACGTTCTGATGTGTTACAAGAAAAATCAAATCTTTAATATGCACAAATAAAGAAAAAAAGTCATCACATAACAACACGTTCATTCGTATTAGTTATAATCGGCATAAAGAAATTTACGAATGCAAGGTAGGATTTTCAAAAGAAATCGGGATCGTAAACAAGAAGAAAATGAGTTCTAGCGAATATAAGGGTAGCGAGAATGAAGATATCGAAAATTCAGATGAAAGTGATAGGCCATCAGGCGAGAGATGGGCGCCTGTTGGAGCAAATGATGGTGATAATGATTTTGCCGATGAATATAAATATGTTGATAACATGGAGAAGTGAGTACTTAATCTTTGATGGATACAACAGAAGTGCTGTTGATAGTAGTGCTTTCTAAATAACAAAATATTTCATCTTATAAACATTTTTTAATGTATTCTAATAGCTTATCATACGATATGGAGAGGCTAAAAGTGCTTGAGGAAGAACAGGAGATGTTAAATTCATCTCTTATAGCATTGACTACCCACTTTGCTCAGGTATTAAATGGGTTTAAAAATACAGTTCATACAATTCATGAATTTGTTTCACATAAAAAAGTATAAATATCTTTAATATCTATCTATCTGTGACTACCACAGGTTCAATTTCGTTTAAGACAAATTGTGGATGCACCTGCAAATGAAAAAGAAACTTTGCTCAAAGAATTAGAAGAGTTTGCTTTTAGAGGAATACCAGATGTTCCAAATAACTTATCACTTGATAGTAGATCAATCACACCAACTTCTCCAATGTCCTGCAAGCAAAGCGTAAGCTACATAAAAATCTAATGTACCTGTAACTTATTTATTCTTTTAATTTGTATTATCTTTTTTATTTTTTCTTGTATTTATTTCTTTCCTCTATTTTTATATTTTTTATGTATTTTATCTGTGTTTGTATTCACTTTGTTTGTAAATAAACATGCTTATAAATCTGTGATACGCTTTCATTATTAATCTTAAATATTATTTATTAGAAAATAAATATCATTATATGTAAGCTATTCATAGATTACATAAATTTATTAATCTCGTGCCATATGTTTTAATCCTTATTTAATTCCTGAATATTGATATATGTATAATATGATAATTACAAAAAAAAAAAGATAGTAAGCTACTTTAGTATATATTATTTAACAGATATCTGGTGTAATAAATGATGTTGATGTTGAATCTAAAATGGCATTACAAAGAACAAAACAAAAAGAATTAATATGTCAACTAAAATCTCAGTTAGAAGACTTAGAAAAATATGCTTATGAAACTGGTAATGCAGATTTACCACAAAGTATGATATTAGAGAGGCAGAGTATTATAATCAGTAAGTTTCAAAGATTACTATTAAGATAAACATCTATTTGATTGAAATTTAGGTTGATCTCATTATTTTTTCAGACCATCTAAAAGAAAAGTTAAATTTCAATGTTGACGATCTTTGTAAATTACCAGTTGATGACTTAAGATGGCAAGTAGATTATGCTATAAGTCAGGTAAATTATTTCATATAAGATAAATTACTAAAGAAATAATGATAGATGAGTTAAAATTAAATAAGTTAAAAAATAATTTACAGATTGTTAGCCCTTTGAAAATGAAGGAGCAATTAGTATCTCAATTAAAAACACAAATTGCGGATTTAGAGCGTTTTATAAATTATCTTCAAGGAGAAGTCAATACAGAAACTTTAGCTTGCACCTGTGCATGTCCAGTACATACCAGTGGTTCTGCTGGTTCTACTTCATATGCTAAAAAATCGTTTAACAGAAAAACAGAGGAGGAAAGTAGAACAAAGACTCTGAATACTGTTAAGAAAGTTGTAGCCCTGTTGCATATGTTCATAGTGTCTCAATTAGGATGTGGTAGTGAAAGAGTTCGAAGAAATTTTAAGAAAAGTTCTGTACATAATTGGCGCGATTTAAGAACAAGATTAGATTTTGCAGTTGAACATGTTATAGAGACCATTGCCGAAACTGAACGTCACCCGGAAGATGACGATATCGCTAATGAAAACGATTACGCCTCGGATTCAGATTCTATGTCACATTGCAATGCCAGAGTAACATCCGCTGTAAGGAAGCATCTAGCAACTTCCATACGTGATTTAATACAACACGGTTTAATGTCTGATGCGCGTTCTAACAGTGTAGTACCATTTGTGGGATGTTTTCCTCAAAGAAACTCTTCTGCTTCTAATTTAATGCATGCGTGGGAACTAGTATTGAAGTATTATGAAATTAAAAACGGCCATCGTTACAATTCCAGTCCGGCACAAAAATTATCCCAAAGTTTTAATCTTGATTTAGCAGGTGGAAGAGTTGTTTCTTCTAAACAGGTAGCTATTTTACATTTGCTAGTATTCTCTCTCATTTTTAATCGAATTTGTTCCTTTAAGGATATTAAAAAATTTTCAGAGTTTATTAACAACAATTGGGAATATCATTGCATCACATAATCCATACAAAAGGAGTTACGATTCTCATTTTAAGGCATTTATATGTGCATCCCTTAAGTGAGTAAATGTTGTTATAAATCATCTTGTGACGAACAAGCATTTAAGATTTGTGTTTCTCTTATTATAGTGCTAACAAACTTGTCGTTTGGTTAAAACTTATTTTGCAATGTCAATATCTTCTTGAAAATCATTATACCTCATGGAGTTATGTTGTAAAAACAGGTAATCAAAATACTCATATAGAAGCAATATTAATTTTAACAGCATAGATTTTAATTGCAATATATCTGGTTACAATACTCACATATTATTGCTACAAACAGGTTTTCAAGATGCATTTCATACTCTTGATCGTCTTACAAGTTATAAATTTGATCTACCAGTTGATCTAGCGGTAAGACAATTTCAGAATATAAAAGACGCATTTTGATTGCGAAGAATGTCAATGATCATATTTACAAGAGTATGGAGGTACTTATTTTGGCAAATCAAAGACGAAATACTAAATACTGCAATTAGATAAATAACAAACAGTATATTTTAACTTTATATTGACGTTATAATAGTATATCACTTTTTATAATTTTCTAGTTTTATTTTGTCAAGAACATTCCTTTGTCATTTTCGAGTATTTATTATTAAATAAGTTTTATCATGCAATAATGTAGCTATAATGACTTAAAATGTCAGTATTTTAAATTGAAATTTTCCAAATTTAGGTTCTTAATTAGTTTATTTTGAAAATATAAAATATTGTAGTATAAGCAGTAAAAATGATCATATGTTGCACATGAAAATGTCAATGATGATCTTATGATATATAAAGTGCAGTACAGGTAATAATGTAATGCTGCCCGACATACTATGGACTGAAATATATACATTATCTAATTATTTTGAACTACATTTTTTAACATTACGCGTTCTCTATAGATTAATAAATTTAAAATGCTAGAATTTTTATTTACACCAGTTAAAAAGTAATCTTGCATAAATTGAAACAAGGTTTATAAAATTAAAAAATGTGGTTTTTACTGTAATTAAACTTAGGATCTAATACTAAATTGTATCAGAAGGGTAGAAGAAGTCATGTTACTTCGTATGAAGAATTAATATTTGTCAAAAACCAAAGAATAAACCAAAGTTGTTTTTAGTATTCTGTAATTCTTACTTCTCTAGTTTTTAAATTTAGTATCACTTTACACAATTGCAGTTGATAGATATATAATTTTATGGTAACGTATCACTGAAACAGTAACTAAATCTAATAACAATGTACTTTGATGTTACAATATATTATCAATATGTTGTATTTTATAGATTTTTATAATTGATTTGTATAGTGTACATGTTTCGTTAATCATAAGAAAAATTATTTCTTTTTATTGCATAGCTAGTTGAAAAAAGGAATATCAGATATTATGTTCTTCTATAAAGCAACAAATTATTGTTTCTAATTTTATGAACATTATTCTATGAGAAAAACGTATAAATTTCGAAACATGTTCTTCTATAAAGCAACAAATTATTGTTCCTAATTTTATGAACATTATTCCATGAGAAAAACGTATAGATTTCGAAACATCTTATTAGAACATATGGATTATTTTCAAATAATAGTATACATACTAGATATACATATATGCAATGCAGATATACATGACTATTATATCGCCTACATAAGACATTTCATGTGTAAGGTAGTTTTAAGAATGTTAACTGTATAATAGAATATAAATATCTGCTTTTTATATACATAATGATGATTTGACATTAATTTATTGAGAAAAATATATTTGCGGAAATATATTTATGGAGCAATGTACTTGGTTTTATAATTTGTCATCCCGATGTTGTATTCTTCATGGAAATAAAGAAAAAAAAAGGCCATGGAATATATGAAATTGGTTGTTTATTCCTTGTAAAAGTTGTACATCAGTAAAAGTTTCATAGCAGTTCTTCTTCAACATGTTCGTAGTATTTCATTGATAATTCCTCGATATTCACAGTATAAAGCACACAATCTTTACTAGCTCTTTAGTTAAACATGATTCTTTACAATAAAATAAGATGCAACTTTGGATTATTTTTTGCACATGTATGAATTTCATTAAAAGTTTAAAATAGAGTATCGAGGAATCTCTATGTTTTTACAGATTAGATTAGTTTGTTGTACATAAAATTCAGAATAGAGTCTACCATTGTCAATAACACATCTGAACTCAACGAAGTATA
Organism: Bombus pyrosoma; assembly: GCF_014825855.1. Classification (NCBI taxonomy): domain Eukaryota; kingdom Metazoa; phylum Arthropoda; class Insecta; order Hymenoptera; family Apidae; genus Bombus; species Bombus pyrosoma. Next base: position 14,820,925 of record NC_057780.1, read on the forward strand.
TAATACCAGAAGTTTCTTGGTCGTAGACAATACGTATTGTGTACGTATTATCGTAATATTATATCACGTACAACTCTACTTATACAGAATACAAATACACAGATGTAAGAGCACAGACTTGGTAAAAGTTCTTTTGTCTTTTCTTCACAATATAAAAGTCATATATAAAAAGATTTGTGGAAGAGCATTTGAACATTGCATTCACACTTTCTGCATATAGTATATCATATTTGTTAATGCTCAACCAAATGAGTTAATTAATTGCTTTGAGAAATCAACTGGACAATGACATTCATTAGTTTACATATCTATGTACTTAAGCATAGGATAGAACATTCACAAATGAATATGCTCTTTGCAACATATACATACAGATCCTTGTGAAAATACTGATAAGTGACACATCTATTGGAATGCAACTACATTGATAAACAATAACACTAGATAGCTCTAATATTAGTAGAAAAAAATTAAATTATATCAAAAAAAGTTGAAATAAAAGTAAAGTGCAATTGTTAAAAAAGTTCGATCTAAGTTTTACTCCATTTATGACAACTTTTTGCGTTTAATAATATATTGAAATAATCGTGTTATGAGTAAAACATTCATTTAAATACCGTTTACACCATAGTAATGATTTACTTTCAAATCTTATGTATAACAGTTGCACAGTATACACTCACTTAATGTTTTTTATCTTCTTACTATAACATTTGTCATAATAGCTTTTAATGATATTATTTTTCGTACATTAAATAGGCTATGTTTTTTGGTACAGCAACGATCTAACATCTAACAATTAAGGACAGTTTACATATAACGTTGCTAAATATAAACCCATTTTTTTCTAGCCGAATTGTTCACATAGTTATATAAATTCAGTATTATCTGTCTTAGGCTTTAGCAAAACATTATTATTTTTCTATTTGCTGTATATATATTTATATATAGGAAAGTTCGTCTGTTTTCTATAACATAATGTATGTCTCTAAAGATATTTCTGATCTGAAGAAGTAAAAAAAAGCATTGCAAATATATCTAGTACATACAATTACACATATAAATATGTATGCATATAGCCATAATCATCAGGTCAACTAGTACATTCTTCTTCAATTCCTCATAAAAATGTACCAAGAAGAAGTAGAGGAAAAGATAAAAGTGTCTTTATATTCACAGATAGTATAAAAATTATGTTAGTTAAAAAATGTATCATCAATCTCTAGAATTTTAATCATAGAAATAACAAGCATTAAAAATTTATACAAATAATTATATAAATTTGTATGTTCATAATTATGTCAAAATGAAATATAATGCAAAAAATCCACTATTCTTACAATATAATTATTGAACCTTTATCACTTAAAACTAAGTTTTCTTTTTGGTAGAATATTAAACAAACATTTTAAGCATTATTCTTATATTTTTATAAGAAAATTTTATGAAATCTTTTAAGAAGAGTTAACAGCAATACCGTATCTTTTTATAAGCATATTTCTAACTTTTTGCAAATAGAAACAAGTTAATATTAATAGCAACACACAAATTAATCTATTATTTACTTCGAAAAAACACATTGAGTTTTGGATTCTGATTACTTATATAATAAATATTCTATAATGGTAGTACTACCACTGAAATCTTTGTATTGTTGTGTTTTATTCTTAGCATTAGATTGGACTGTTATGTATATTTCATCTTTTAATGGCAGTTAGAAACATGTTATATTATTGTAAAATTCGTTGACGGAATGCGTGAAATCACAATAGGCAGAACGCAAATTGAAGATTGAAATTTGTATGTGTGGAAAATTATTTTGGAACACTTATACAGTATCTTGATTACATATATGTGTTCTTCGTACATACCAGTCTTCAGTTCTTTAGTTTCGATATAAGTTTAAATAAATTAGTAATAAATAAATTGTTAGCAGCTTTATAATCTAAAAAAGTATTATGATAATTACTTTAAACAGCATTTAAGTTTAGTAATTGTAAACATGATCGAGCAAAATTTGAAATTTTTCATTTTGTAGAAAACAATTGATTTAGTAGTGTATATGTATATTTACAAGAATTGGGTATAAATCAAATAAAAATATTTTTCTGGTTTAACTTAATGCATTTGTGCAATCACTCTTGTAAACATAATAGTAGCCAATACGTGTTACTATTAACACATCTTTCATAAATATTTTGATCAATTAATTTAATAAGGCTACATAACAAACATAACAAAGGCAGTTGTGTGTAACATGTAGTATAATTTACCACTTACTTACTTTTACCTTTCCATAAATATCACTTACTTCATAATTATATGAATTATTGAATTCCTTTCAGAGACAAATTATTATCAGGCTCAAACGTGAATACGCAATGGTACACTGTCCGACTTATTTTCTGCTTCCAGATTGTATTTTATAGTATCAAGGGTGTTATAAATTGTTCTGAAAGTAGGTCTATCCGATGGTCTCCTGTTCCAACAGAGCTTCATTAGATCGTATACAGCAGGTGGAGTATTTTCAGGGCATTGAAGTACATTGCCCTCTTTAATGTATTTTACAACTTCTTCGTGCGTCATTCCGTAATAAGGCTGAAGCGCAAAACTAAATATTTCCCATAAGCACACCGCGAACGCCCACACATCAGACTCGACAGTATACTTATTGTACAATATACTTTCTAAAGGCATCCATCTAACTGGAATAGCATCTTGTTCATCACCCTTGTAATAATCTTGTAAATAGATTTTTTGCGATAGGCCGAAATCTGCTATCTTTACGATCATTTGGTCATTGATCAAACAATTTCTTGTTGCAAGATCTCGATGAACGAATTTTCGATCCGACAAGTACACCATTCCGGATGCTACTTGAAGCGCAATATTAATCAAATCCATATGTGATAGACGAGAATCTGTAAAATGTTCGTCCTTTTCTAGGCTTCGGATGATATAATTTCCTGGCGAGCAAGATCGTAGAAATTCATTCAAATCACCACGACCCATGTACTCGAAAAGGAGACACATTGGTCGACCTAATGCGCATACACCTAATAATTTGACGATATTTGGGTGATCAAATTCGGCGAGAAGACATGCTTCTCGTTCGAAATCCTTGAGAAGATCATCCGACGCTTCTTCTTTTAACATCTTTACAGCAACATTGGTGAATTCTTCACCGGGAACGAGACCAGGCGCTTTTGCTTGGAATACTCTACCAAAAGCGCCTTGTCCTAAATCTCGAACGTAAATGATATTATTTCTTGGAAATTCGAGTTTCTCCAATTTCGGATTAAGTTGTGCAGTCGTTTTGTGGTATGCATCGTTGCTCGGTAATTTATCTAAATCAATACCGACATACTGGAAATTATATATAAATGTAACACAAAATATACATATACATTATTATTATTTTGGTTATAGATATTGTAATGATTTTGAATACCAGACTCAGCAATATTTTTCTGGGCATTACATTTTCAGATCATGTTAATTTAGTAATACAGTCAATAGAAGTTACTCATTTTTAATATACCTGATTATCTGTAGGGTTATATCCTTGATGTCTTTTATGAAGTCTATGACTTAAAATAATGGATAATAAACTTCCAGCTATAATTACAAATACTAATGAAGATAATATCAATATAAACTTTGGAGTAAATAATGTGTCCATTACTAGGTCTTTAGGATCAATTTCCAAAACTTTACTTGTCACATTATCTGCATTAACCTTTTTAGGATCAAATGTTTTTTGGGCTGTAGGAAAAATTCTTTTTATTAATTATTATTAGTAGAAACTTTTAATAGTAAAAGGTAGAAATTCATGTTTTTTAATATTTTTGTAAACAAGATATAATGCATTAACATAAGAACAAATATATTTCTCTATATTTAGTTAGTGAATAATTTGTCAAAGTATAATGTTGTGTATATATGGCATTGAGTGTGAAAGGGTTAAGGATTGAAAAAGGATGCATTCAATTACTTATATCTTATTACATTGTATAAAATATTAAATGCATACCACACATAGGAATATCACAATGTTGCCATCTTATATGAGGATCCATAGTAAAACACCATGGCATTGGTTCTTCTCCACCTGCATTTCTGCAATAATTCTCTCCATAACGAATTTGAGGGAAGACATCTGGTGGTCTATCATGACTATGTGGCACTTGTGCATTCCATGACTGACAATCCAAACCTAATCTTGTTTTATTTACTTTGCCCATGTAAAACCTACCATTGCCCTCAACACAATCATCTGAAATAAAATATGATTAAAACGTTAAAGATACAGATATTTAATAACTTCTGAAAACACTTTAAGTTTGCTTTACATGTGACAAGTTCTTCATTCATATCAGTCAAATGAATATGAGAACAGGTTGTGTTTCCTTTAACTACTTTTGGCAGTGATTCACAATCTGGTAATGTGAAATGTCCTCTTGATCTGATATAAATATCTCTCTGTTTGTTATCCTCTATCATTGCCCAGTCATTGAAACAGAATTGATGACGTACTGCCATGCAGTCTTCATAACATAATGGTAGACCAACTGAGTTGTGACATTGTGGAAAAGCATACATACATAGCATTTTCTAAAATGATTAAATATTCCTTTCATACCTCTTTATACCTTTATATCTTTATTAATTTAATATATCATTAATTAATTACCTCTGCAGCTGAACGACATGGTTCAACAAGACGTTGTATCAATTCCTCCCATAAATTAGTTGTGATACGTTCATTCAACCATCCTCCAGGATTATCATTGGAATCATTGAACCATACTTTTCCAATTCCAGTTAAATATTTCTTACAAATCTTACCATTGTATGGTGCACAATAACCTTGTGATTCAGGTTCTATGAAAACAAGAAATTTAAATTAGAAATATTTCTTACAGAGTTCTTATAGAGTTATATGTTTCTGCTGTATGAAATACATACTAGTTTGTGCAGAACTGAAATGCAAAATAATTGCTATCAGAGAAACAATCCAGAACATCATCATTTATATATACAGCTTGAAAGAACGTCAAGAAAAAATATCACATGTTTAAACAAAAAATTCGTTCACATAAGAAATATGCTGTTGGCCGGTATTCATTTAATGTATACTAAACCGCATCAAATCCATTGTGTAAATTAAGTATTTTTTCATACATAATCGATTTTGATACTCCATTTTACGCGATAATTGAACTTTTACGCGTATTCGATGATCACGGATTGAATATTACAATTATTGATTCTAATTTTTTAAACTGTTTTCGACATGAGCAGTACGAATATTTAACAAAAATAAAGTCAATGAACCGAGTTATAGTATCGAATACATAATTCGTGTAGCAATTATGATTAAACGATTCTAAGAAAATTCTTGTTTTTGTCTATCATATGTGTAATTAACTAATACAGCCAATTCACCCCTTTATTTACAACATTGGTACGATGAATAAATGGTAAATTTGTTCGTTTTGTAACGAATGTAAGTAGTTGCTAATCTAACAGATATTTGGAACTAGGACAGTATTTGCATTCGATAACGAAGTCGAACAATCGTTCAAATTTCTTAAATATATGTTTTTGCAATTTGCATGATATATTAAATATTTATAATCATGTTGCGAAAAGTTAATGAAATCAATGATAATTAAAAATATCATTGTAAACAATTGAAATTTCTGTAGTAACAACGTATATGTAGTTAGAATGAGAATAACTTATTTTAGAAACTTTTGGTCGTAATGTTGGTACAATAGTATTTAGATACAAAATGTGCGGGAACAAATCCTGTTTTATTTCTTAAGATTATTTCTTTGAGAAAGTTCAAGATAAAAGAATTATGCAGGCATTTCTAAAAACTGGCAAATTAGGGCCTGGTGAGCCTAAAAAGGCTTCAACTTCACGTTCGAAGGAAGAACATACTGGTTCTGCAACGCCATGGGTTGAGAAATAGTAATAGTTTACTAATATAACCTAAATTGCATTGATTTGGTCAATTTTAAGATTTTGTTACTTTTATAGCCGACCAAGAACTGTAGAAGACGTTGTTGAACAGGCAGAAGTGGTAGAAGTATTGCGACAATGTTTAACAGGTGGAGATTTTCCAAATCTATTATTTTATGGCCCACCTGGTACTGGTAAAACAAGTACTATACTAGCCGCGGCTAGACAATTATTTGGTAGCCTCTACAAAGAAAGACTATTGGAATTAAATGCTTCTGATGAAAGAGGTATCCAAGTTGTAAGAGATAAAATCAAATCTTTTGCACAACTTACAGCAGGTGGTATGAGAGATGAGTATGTTCATCATCATATAACATTAGTCTTAAGCCAATGATGATTAGTAAAAGGTCTGAGAATTACAATAGAGCAATGTATATAGACTATTTAAAGAATATAGTTGTAATCAGGAGTTACAAAAGAGGAAGTTTGCAACTCTTATTGCCAACTAAAAATGAATATGCTTTGAACAGGTTGTACAAGAATATTATGAAGTTTTAAATTTTTGGTTCTGTATCAGAAGCAGACAAGAATTAATGTTTATCTTTAATAGTTCTCTATATGGTTCTTGTAATTTCTATGATAAAGGCACAATCTGAGGCACATCATGTACAAAAAATTGTAAATACATTAAATGAGAATTTGGTATAATAGTAATATTTCTGTTTTAGTGGGAAAGGTTGTCCACCATTCAAAATTATTATCTTAGACGAGGCAGATAGTATGACCAATGCTGCACAAGCTGCACTTCGTCGTACTATGGAAAAAGAATCTCATAGTACCCGGTTTTGTTTAATTTGTAACTATATATCAAGAATCATAGAACCTTTGACTTCTCGTTGTACAAAATTCAGATTTAAACCATTGGGAGAAGATAAAATTGTTGAAAGATTAGAATATATATGTAAAGAGGAGGACTTGAAGGCAACAAAGCCTGTTCTACTAAAAATTGTCGAAGCCTCGGGTGGAGATTTACGACGCGCCATAACGTGTTTGCAGTCCATTACAAGGTTGAAAGGCAAAGGCATCGATATTACTGTTGATGATATCATTGAAATTATTGGGGTAATGTACAGTTCTTATTTTAAATAGCAAATAGAAACAATATTGCTTTATTGGCATAATAAAATAATTGTAGATTGTACCTGATAAATGGTTGGATGATTTAATGAATGTATGCAAGACAAAAGATTATAGCAAGGCAGAGGAATTTATTGATCAATTTATGTTAGAAGCATATGCTACATCTCAAGTGAGCTTTATTTATTACATAAATTATTTATTAACCTCTTCGGTACGACACTTGCCTTCCGCATAGTGTCATTGGCCGATCGCGAGCAAAAGCGATTGCGTAGTTAAAATGATAAGAATAGTTAAAATAAAGAAGTTAAAATGATATATATATTGTACATCTAAATAATTTCTACAGGTTATTGAGCAGCTCAGTGAAAGAATTATATATTCCAATGAATTAACAGATAAGCAGAAAACTCTCATTGCAGATAGACTGGGGGTAAGATTATAAAATTACTTGCAACAGTATGTGTTATATATTATTTCTTTTGTTTTCAGGAATGTAATTATAGGTTGCTAGATGGTGGAAGTGAATATATACAACTTATAAATCTTTGTTGCGGTATTATAAAAGCTTATGAATTAGTATAAAAGTTGTTTTCTCAGATGTATTAATAAATATTTATTACTTTTTCTACAAATTTCATTTCATTTTGCCTATATTTTACCTATTTAAAATAATACACTGAAGTTGCCCGTAAAGTGAAACAACATTATCAACGTCGCATTCCCTGTATATGTATAATTTCCCTAGTACTAATTTCACATTCTTCTCTATGTAGAAAATTTCTTATTTTTATAATACTAGATATTGTCGAAACAAAGTATTATAAGTTTAACGATAGCTTCGTACTCGATTAGTGTATTTAAAAAGCACTATAATTGTCATTACAGTTACGAAATAAAATTTAAAACACGCTAATAATGAGGCTTATAATCTAGGGAAGAACCGATTTCCAAGATTGAACGAATGTAATTCCGTCGCGCAACCTATCGGCACGCGGTGGCGAACGATGCAACGGTTTGAGAACCACTGTCATCGGCGTGTAGGGGCGTCGTTGCTGCGTGCAATGTGTATCGTGTAGGCGTTGGCGAGGAGGAGACAAGTCGGGGATGTGTCCGTAAAAAACTTGCGGTTTCTGCGTACTCTGCCGCACGTGCACGCTCGAAATCGTGTTCCGTGAACGATCGAGTCCCGACAAAATTATACTGCATGCCTGCATCGTTCGAAAGCGTATTGCGAACGGGTCTAACAATTACAGGCAAGGAAAAAAAAGTGTAGCCAGTGCTCCGTATATTCTTTCGTTTCTTCGAAAGGCCGCGTACCGTGCGTATATATTTCGGTCTTTTGTCACGGACGTTTAAGACGCGAGCAAATAACTCGAATCAGAGGAATCGTCTATTTGATTCTACAGAGACGAACGACGTGCTGCAGAAACGACGCCCGTACCAGGATGCTAGGACATCTCCAAAGGGCCATTGAGTTGATCGGTGTTACTCGTGTGAATTGATTTCAACTCAATCCGTAGTAAACGAGAGCAAAGCCTTGCAACGGAAAGAAGGAAAGAAAGGAAGAAAGAAAGCGCGAAAGATTTGTTTTTACAGAAAGATAAAGATAGAGAGACGACAGGGAGGAACCCGAGGAGAGAAAGAATCCGACGGAGAGTGTGTATACAGGAGATGTTCGGAATCTTGAGACAAGATCCTGGTGCGGGAGGATTTCACTATCAGCGACTACGATCGAACGTATTATCACACGGTGGATTCTTCGGCGTATGAGACAGCATTCACCGGTAGGTTCGTGGGTCTCTCTCTTGTTCTTGTGAACACGGTTGACTGTGTGTGTGTGCGTGTTTTTCCCGGCGAGGAAATCTCGGCTGCAACGGCGGCGGCGGTGGTGTCTACTGGCATGAGATTTTATTGTCGTCCAGTCGGCACGCTCTCGTCGAACTATCAACGCCGAATACGTGCCGTGTTATTCGTCCAATTTTTTCTGCGTGAGTCAGAATAGTTGGTTCTTTTGCGTAATTTCCCTTTTGTGCCGAATGAAATCACTGTTCGACCGACGGTGACAAAGGATATACTTACCTACCACGGGAAGAAAATATTTTTCAGTATTCCGGCACTCTCGTTTCTACGTTTGCCCCTGAGGCTCTTGATGATATTGAGCATTATCGTCACCACGGTTGACAGTGCGACTCAACTTTCCACGTAACCGTATCTTCTCTCTTTTTAGAGAGGAATCATAAATATATCGGCGCTGAATCGTGTTCGTGAAAAAACAGTGTTGTGGAAGAAAACGTGCGGTGGACAGAGAGGGTGGATGACACACACGGGACGCGTATCGGCCGGCCGAGGGAACGAATTTGCGGATTCGTCGCCGGTGTATTACGTCGTGCGACGAAGCTTCTTGGAATGTGACGAGGGACTTCCGGCGTGGGAAATATCGTAGAAAAGGTGAGCGATTTGAATATAGCGGTGAATTAGTCTTTGGTAGTTAAGTTGATTAGTTGCTTTTCAGATACCATCTGCCGTTAAAACAAGTATTTGATACTATAACTATCAAGCTTGTCTAAAAGATAAATCATTTCTGCAATAATAAATATGTGAGTGTTATTGATAATATTGATATTTTTATCGAAATAAAAGAATGATTACGTGTAGTTACTTATTTTCGTCATATTACTTTAATTCTAATTAAAATTGTTTAACATATTTAGCTACATATCAAAAACCGGTTGTTGTAATATTAACGAGACTATGCTTTCTAACCTGTAAACGTTGTTGCGTGAAGAAAGCATTGATAAACGCTAGATCGTAAAGGTATATGACTATTTCAGAGAAACTGATCTTTTTAGGAATTATGTATCTTTATATATACGATTTACACAATAGGAAGGTAGTTATTAACTTTTAGACAATTTATCCCAAATAAGAACGGCGTAGCCCAAAAGTAAAAGATTCGGGTAAACAACGCGTCAAAACTGTTTTAGTTTACCATGGATATCCAACTTTACTGTTGCATATGTACATGATTATGTTTAATTCTCGTTTTTATCTTATTCCTATCTGTAATTATAAATGTGAAAGTACTTTAGGATATAAAAAAAGTATACATTTCGAATAGTTAATGGTTAAAATACCATACATTTCACATCTGTCTAGTGTATATTTAGTTCAACGATCGTTGAGTCATTCGAATTTTTCACCGATATCTACGAATCTTGGATCGACATCTTTATCAATAAGTAAATTAATCTAATGATGCGTAAGCAGATATCGACGCGATATTACATTTGAGTCACGTAAAAATAAAATTGATCAAGTCAAATTGCTAAGATAAGTTGTAGCTGTAAAACTAGGAAATATGAAGTATAATGATTACAGATATTAAATATGGTGCTCATCAGTTTCATTCCTAAATGGCTTACACTCGATCTCGCGAATTACGAACGGTCGATGTAACTTATATCGATCAAGAATCGGAGCTATTGACAAGGTAGTAGGAAATGATTGGCGTCGCGAGTGAGTCTTCCGATTGTCATATAGATGCGACTACTATTGTTTCTGCTATTATGTTCGATTATTGGTTTTTGGAAAAAATCCTTGATCGAGTCGATTGTGGACAGGATTGCACTTGTTACTTCGGTACAATGGCATTTCTCGAGAGAATAGGCGTGGGCATTGTTTTTGTTTTGAAGCGTACGCGATATTCGATGCCGCGCGTCCAACGCACGCTTGCCAACGTAATTCAAAGTGGTAGCATTCAGTGGCGTGACTTATGGACCTTTTGAGGATATACGTTGTAGCAGTTAGTGGTATTACCCATCTACTGATACCGCTTGACGTACAGAGGAGCAGAAAGGTTTGTTCGTATGGAACGTCAATTATGACCTAACTCCGAATAGATACATGTCTTATATAATTTGCCATGGTTGTAACTTCACAGGGATTAACCATTTCGCGGGTACAACTTTTTTGTGAGGAAGCAAACACTTCAATACAAAGTACATCGAATAGAGAACATATGTTTATTTTAATAAAATCAATTTATTTTTCTTTTTATCATCCCTCACAAATAGGGATAGTGGTTTTCATCGTTCATGTTAGATATATTTTAATAAGTTATTAAATTTAAAAAACTTATTTACTCAGTTTATATAACATAATATAATATACGTACATATAACATAATTCAACGTAATATATTTACATATGTTTAAGTTAAAAGGGGTAAGGAGTTTATAGGTATAGAACATCTTGTAATTGGTGATACAACTGGAAAAGGGTAATTCTTGACTATATTGTGACCTAAGGACAGGCATAAATATCGTAACTGTTTAAAATTTTTGAGTTATATTTTATAACAAAAAAAAATAAAGAGCCATATTTACGAATTTATACAGGATTTGCGAGAAAAGTTAATCCGTGCCAATGCTTTTGTTCGTTATCGTATAAATTATCTAATTTCATTGTACGATACTTTTCTCTCGTGTGTGCATAAATCGTGGGTGTCTCTTTTATGCAGATAGAAGGAAATTTCGAGACATCGTTTGATGACGCACACATGCTGGTCCGAGATATATTGACCTGAATGTGAGAACACGAATTAACCCTGCATTTGCAAGCGCAGGATTTAATTTCTTATCCAGAGCATAGAGTGACAGGATGCTGCTAATGCTGATTACTCTTTGAACTAATTCGTCCAGATTAAAGATATATTTTCAGTTATCTTATAACGTTACATGTATTACCATTATATTAGTATATAAATAATATGCCGATCGACATTGCAATGATAATTAGAACAGATAGAATGCTACGTTATTCACATGGGTGTCGATTTACGATTATCGTAATTCGACGTCGCCCCCCCCTCCCTATTAATTTCTCACTCTAAGCAGATAAATGATCGTAACATAACGGTGCAGCTAATTAGAGAATAATATCATATTTAGCATATAATTTGCATACAACTAATTGATTTCAGATGCTAATCAACCATTGTTTTAATAATTCTAATTTAATTAAACACCAATTTCATGGATGCCACATATATTGTCCATTCACAATATAAGTTAAATAATGATCAACACGAACACAACCGGATCATCGACACGAACAAGCTACGTTAGAAAGAATATCTACGAATTAATACGACGCCAAGCTGTAACAACTATACTAGCAAGAAAACTCGTAATAAAAGCTTACAAAGTAAGTTGCTTCTACGCTCTCAGAACGCATCTCGCGGAGCCTTGCTTGCCGACACTGCCCGGTCTCTGTTTATATCCGGTTAGATAAGAGGCGAAATTGCATCGTTCTACAGCATAGATATACACTATGTACGAACTACGTATATACGTACATATGTATATATCAGCATCCAAATTCTGCTGCGTTTTTCACCATTCGTCAGGAACATACGATAAGCTTCAGCCGACTAATTGCACAGATGAAAGTAACGAACGATCCCACCTGTCTTTATCGTTCGACGATGAATAATCCGCTGGAGATCGTGAAAAGTGTAGTTTCTTGAAAAGCGAGCGTGCGGTCGAGCAGTAGTCAGAGGTTTCGTTGCATCTCTAGATTCATCGGTCACGGTAGCAAAACAGGATAATCTTTCAGCATTCACCGAGGATGTCGATAAACCGCAAGCGTGCTTGACTGGAACACCGCGGTTCGGCCGCGACCCGATAGAGCTTGTTACTGTTTCCCCGAATAATGCAACGCAACAAGTTGCTTAAACGGCCAATAACAAGGTGACCCATAGTTCGGGACATTTTTATGGGGATACTAGAGATATATTAAAATCCGGCAACAAGTGGCGGTTTTTTACAGATATGGGTTCTCGAATCACTTTACGACCTTTCTTTTGCTCATTATGACGGAAAGAATACTTAGAAGATAGATCCACTGCGATTTCCATCTGCTTCTACTTCAGCTCCGAAACGAAAGGCAATACGCGAGAATGAAGAAAATCTGTCTTATTCTCGTGTATGGTTTGGGCAGTCGTGTCTAATGTCCTTTAGCGGAAGATATGGCATCGCAAACGTGACAATGTTCCGTTTGAAACAAGCTTCAGCATAGTCTATCGCATCTGGCGTTGTATACAACCACGTGCTTGCCAGATTTCCTGCTACTTTCAATAGAAATATTTCAATGTGCAAAGAACACTCGGAAGTTTAGATTTATGGTATTGCACGGACCAAGACTCGCGCAACAATGTTGCTCGCTCTAGAATGCTTGCTCTCCGGGGAGGCTGAAAAGTGGCTGAAGAATCGCTTTATGGCTTCACGATGCTCGTGGATGTGAGCTGTGTTCTTTCAGAAGAGAATTCCAACGATTTCCATTAGCACTTTTTCTCCGTTAACGCGCGCTCTCCTGTTACATGGACTTTCGGTGGGTTACGATAATCCATAGAGAATATTACTCTCTGTATCGTTCGAGTATAGCAGATACTAATCTAATTTTACCACTTGAATCTAGAACTACTTCCAAAACGCTTACCTTTCTCCATGGTAGGTATCGAATATGTTAAACATTCCAGTGCATAGACTGGTAATTAGGTTTCTAGAAAGACACGGTTCTCATCTAGGCACACAGAACTTTGATCTAGAATTCAATTATCTGTAGCATCGTAGGTACGCATGTACCAAAGATAGTAGAAAGCGATTCGTGGTCTTCGCTATTCAAGATTGGATTCGCGAGACAGAAGTATATGGTAAGTATACATGGTGTTTCCAAAAGTAGGTATCAAACTGTTAAAGCATGTTTATATTATAAAAAGAAGCAGAAGATCTAAGAAAGAAGCGTTTCTAAAGTTTTACCGCAACTTTTTGCAACTTCCTGCAAATATAGTTGTATGTAGCAATATGTGCCCTCGTGGCTATCGACCGAAATCACTGGGCCGGTGAAAAGACTCCCTCTGAAAGGGCGAAGTGAAAAGTATCGTTCGATCGCTTCACAGAACAACTGTGCATTTAATTCGTAATCGAATGATCAGTGGTCGTGACGGTGCTTTTGAATCGGTTGGGTGTCCCCTTTTCGAGCTGCGAATAGATTCCGTGCCCCCGTTGAGATATATTCAGCGTTCAGAACCGACAGAAACGTTGACCAGTCGTGATTGTTCGCCGCGGAAATGACGTTATCACTGTCACATGTGTGACTGTTGTATCGCCAGTTAATCGAGCCGTTCGAATTATTAAATCGACTACTGACTACTTATCGCGTTAGATGTAATATAATGACGTGAATCGACGCATCTTTCAGTGATGAAGAATTGTTTGGTCACTGATGCACCGCGTCGAGGAGCGAACGTACCAGATATGTAATTGCATTCTTTCTTCGTGAATCTTGTGCCCGCGAAAGAACGTCTTCTTTTATACTGTGTTTGTGAGAATAGAAATAGTTTGATTGAAGCGACCTGCAAGTTCAGAGTGTAGAGAGTGTTTCTGAGCAACTTTGAATTGAGTTCTCTCTTTTGACGATATTTACGAACTGGAGTAAAGCTCATTCGATTGTCGATTTGAAAGGTGGGAGTATACAGAGAACGATCCAGAACGGAGGTTTTGTAGATTCTTGAGTTGTTTCACAAATGTGATTTGCATTCCACGTTCATTATTTTAATATTCCATGATATTATCATATGTCGTGTAATATCTATGTTTACAGATAATAAAGTTTATTCTATCTGATAAATTCGCAAATTGAAACTGTGTTTGACATGTTTACTACTATTGTCGCATACGTTGCATTATTTCGATTATCTCTTCCTAACACGAAATTGACGCGACTGTTTGTATTTTTACGTTTAGGCAAAATGGCTTAGAAAGATAATAGAATTATTACTTAAGACAGAGGCATTTCCGATGAAAAAATGTGCAATTTTAGAGGAGTAACCATATCTTTTAGTAAGTAATTAAGAAAAGCTGTGCAAGTGCAGATTATTTAGCTCTTACAAAAGAGATCACAATTCAAAGAAGATTGGGAATCGCTAGTCTGAAGAAAGCGCACAACTCAATTTGCATTAACCTAGATTTCACTGATTAAATTTGCATATTATTTCATCTTTTATTCCGTTTCCGCGATCAAATTCCTTCATACCACCGCGTGCATCGTCCAAGGGTATCACAAATGCTTCTCGTCAATTACCCCAAACGAATTCCCGATTTTTCCCGCCGAAATGCCTTGTCAGCATTTAAATCGGTTAAACTGGATCTACGGCGGATCGATGGTCAGGAGCGGTGGAGGAAATTGTCGGATACCGCAGATCGGACCGACGAATAATTCATAACTGAAGGGCACGGAAAGGAGATATATAAGTAGGTGGCTATACCGAAGCATAAGCATAACTATACTTTCGCAAAAACCGCGAGCTTATCTCTTTTATATTTCGCAGCAACATTTTGTTCGCTGCATTAGGAAAACGAGACTGTGCCGACTGTTTTCTCCCGCGAATCGATGAGCCATCAAGAACCTTATCTCCCTGAGAATTGTTTAACGAGAAAAACCAGGGTGTGTATCGGGCCGCGTCGATTACCCACGGTTGTTACAACTGATAGCCGATAACAGATAATTGCTACGATTTTCTTAATCGGTTCCAAAGACGATACGAACTAGCTATCGCTGTAACTTTAGTATTGCTGTCGTTCTAACTTTGTCATTTCATCGAATTCAAACGCAAAAATTGAGAAATATATTTTCAAGACGTAACATTTGAAGAAAATGCAACGAAAGTATAGTTTATCCGCTGATCTTTTTAAAATATCTGTATATTCGTTAAAAAATATATTATACATTGGTTCGCATTATTATTTATTGCTATATAAAAATTTAATCATTTTTATTGGTAAATTGAGAAAAGATTTTGAAAGAGAAAAAATTATAAGAAGAAAGTACAAAAAGAAGACAAAGAAAAGCCGAATACTCGCGGAAGCGATATCTATCGACTGCATTTAATCTCGTTAAGCATTGCGGCCAATGTTCCCAGAAACGAAGAAACACCGACGCGACATCACGTTCAGTATACCCTACCGATACTTATTAAGCCTGAACAACGTTCTTTCCTTTGTAAATCGAATAACAAACTATCGGATCAATTATTTCTCCATTAAATCTGGATCGAGACACGCCGCGAAGAAAGAATTGTACGCGTCCGGTTGTTTGCCTGCTGGTAATGACCGAGTGTATAATTTACGAAAAGAGCAGAACACGAGAGGGAGAGGTACGTTGGCCGAGCCATTCAGGTGAATAAAACCGGCACTGGTCCCATGGGAGACAGGGAGTAGGAAAGGAATTCCATAAATTTTTAAAGAGGCCCCAAAGAAAGAATGGGACACGATTACCGTTACCTTTCAACCCAGACAACGAGCCTCGTTATTGTTTCAAATCTCAACGCGTCAGTTTGCCGTGGTAAACTTGTATTTTATATGCGGCTCGAGGCTCTTGCTTTCCGAGCCTTGTAACAACCCAGCGACGACGGTGCAGGAAAGCTTGGCTACGAATCAAATACATATTCTTACCTTAAGACGATTAAATTCAATTTTTCTCTCCAAAATCTCTTTTTTAATTCATTTCGATGACGACAGAAGTGGAGGCTGTGATGTCTTGATCGAAGAGTTCAGATCCTTGCTAGTTAGAATCATATAAGAGACCATAATTGTATTTTAATGAGACTACGTCTGGTTAATTTGAATTTAAGAGAGTCGTGCGTCGCTGGACGATGACTCCATCGACAAAGTTTCCACCATCGGCTCTATCAGCCTTTTTAATCCCAGTTGAACACCGAACTCTGCCCGGTCCAGAAACACCCTTTCGTTGGGATAGCTATTGTCGCTATTGCTGAACGATCTTGGCGCGACAGAGAAGCATCCTGAGGAATTGAAGGTGCTTCAGGAGGGTTGGTTGCGGTGTTCTGGTGTCCCTTGGAAATAGTCGGATCAAACTTTATTTTATTAAAAAATTGGATAAATTTTTCGACGAGATAGTCTCAAAGTGTAGTAACGAATATATTATACTACATCTGATTTCTTGTCGTACGTTAGAGATAGAAATTTTCTCTTTGTACGTGAAAAGACTGCTCCAATATTACCACTACCGCAAACCACATGCGGTACCTGTAGAAATCACGACTTGTCCGGTTTGTTTCTACCCGAAATTCTAGGCAGAAATCTAATATTCTGAAATTCTGAAACAAACGCCAGTGGAAGAATAAAAATTTCCGGATGTGTAGGAGCGCTAGCAAGCGCAGGTCCTTTTGTTGGCTAAAATTAAAGGATTCGTTCCTATTTCGTGTCAGTAGGATGAGCCTAATCCTTGGTGGTGGACTTTTTTCCGCGGATCCTATTTCAACCTAACCCCGTGGTCGAACGGCCTGCGGCTTGCGTTTCCTGAGGCGAACGTGTTGGAAGGGGGAAACGCGGGAAAAGAGCGGAAAGTGGGCGTTACACGGCTATTCTTTTGTCTTCCCTCCCCGTTTGAGTCGCGTCGTAATTCCCGTACGTCGGTAATTAGATCAGAGTTGTGGCCGGTGTACTTTTAATGAAACCGGCCGTTGCGTCGGGAATAACTCACGGCTTAGTTTTCCCCCTCCTTCTCTGGCGTTCCTTCGAGGTCGACTGTGAGGAAAATCGCGAACAGACGCGAGAAACGCTGCAGAAGAAAGAGCCGTGTTCAACGTGCTAAAGTCCGGGCAGAGTTCGCGTTAAGATCAATAATCGACTCTTCAACTTCTAATCCCCATTCGGTCGATTAAGAGCTCCAGGTGCTCTCGAATTTCCCGCTTGCTCGTTGCTCCTCTCGATTAACACGTTCTCTATCAAGGTTATCTTTGTGTGGTTTTCTATTTAGATCAGGTGTACTGTCGCCCCTGTGCTTATTATTAGGTTATTCCATAAATAACTCGGCTTTTTGTGCTCGTGTAACGACCTTAACGTCGTTTAATATTTCGCACATGTATTTCGCAAGTAACACAAGACAAACATGTTTTTCAGGAAAAGCAAAAAACTATTTGAAAGCTTACAAAATATTATTTACTAAACACATAGTGTTGGCAAAAAGAATGACCTGTAGGTGACGAACATTCGTCAAATATTATTCTCGTAACTCTTTATTCTTAGCTCTGGAAATCATGTTACCTTTGCCCTGGCAAGTCAAGTCATCTCCGTTTGACTGATTCGCATTTTTACTCCTGGGAGTAAAAGCATCGTTCTTTGACGTGCACGTTTCATTTCTCAGGAGAACATATCGGTCGCCGCGTATCAGTTTCCTTTTTGTTGCGACATTCATTCGCTCTTCCTACACGCTGTACGTATTGCAAAGTAGCTTTCCCAATATATTTCTTGAAAGATCTTCAATCAATTCGAAATCAGCTTTTCTGTCTATCTTCTTCGATTATACGACACGACACATTATAAAATGCTGATTTCAGTACTTTCTAAAGTTAAAGTTTCTGTTTTGCTTGCAAGTTATTCGCAGTTTCCATTTTGGACACGATCAGCAGGTACACAAGCTGTCCACGAACTGTTCGCTAACACTTCTGGTCAATGAGTACGCCGGATAAAAAGAAACATGCGCAATTTGTACGCCGTTTAGGCGATCCGTGGGCAGCAAACGAGGCTAAGTTGGTTTGCAACTTTGATACTGAAGATATGCACGGGGGTAGAAGCACTCGGGTAAGCCGCGTGTCGCGACTCGGCCTGATGATTTCGAATGCGCGGCTGGAAACTTAAATTAGGCGTCCCCAGGCAACGTAACGCAGCACGCTAATTAGACGGGTTGGATTTACCGCAACGCAGACAAGTGTTTGAACTACTTACAGAGAGGCTAAAAAAATGGCCGATTTTTTAACGATTCCATTATCTGCCTTGGGAAACGCGATTAAATTCCTAGCGATAAATGACCATCTGATATCTTACATTGAAAATATTAGTTTGTTTTTCTTCGTAACATAGATGATTATGAAGAATGCGTTTATTCTCAAGTGGCTGCATACCTGAGTTCTATTCGCTAGAGTATGAAGTCAGGAATTTCCCCTAAATCTTAAATAACAGAAGGTTCTTTGTTTAGCTTTAGTTATATCGTTGCCTCATTCCGACCCAGTATATTCCATGGTAACGAAAGACATAAGGCTAGAATCTCACGGACTAAGGGCGAAAACAAGTTTATCGCGCACTCTTGGGACCTCGCCACGTTGCAATGCAATAAACCGGAGGAGCTCTTGACTTCTTCGGCTCGCCAACGTGGGGAAAAACTGATTTTCCAGGTTGTCGGTCTATCATTACAACCCGTATACGGGGTGCTTTCGAAAAATAAATCAACTTCTACCCTGCCTCCTCGAATAACTGGAAAAACGAATTTGAAAAAGAAGCAATTGGTTTTATGTTAAAATCCAGCACGATGCTCTGTACGTTACACTTAAAAAAATAGCTTGGTAGCAATAAGTATGATAAAGCAAGAGGTAAACGATCGAGGAGCATCTTGGAGTAATATGACGCAGCTTCTGAGTGCAACCACGCAAATGCGTCTGCACTTTCGCTCTTTTAATGGAACCATGATTTTATAAGACAAAACTGTCTCCATTGTGCAAAATTCTTCGTGAAAGACTATTCGAAAGGAAAGTTTCATCGCCTACAGCCATTTTCTAACCTTTGACTATGAGACATCGCGAAAATTGTCCGTTCTAAGATCTTTGGACTATTGTAGGATAATAGAAGACAATTCTCTTGAGCGACGAATTCTAGAGTGATCTGCGTTCAAAAAGATCTTCCTTTATTCCCTCTTTTTCCCCTCTTTTCTCGTAAGTTATCTTTCATCGTACCGTAACCTGGTCCGATTTTCCTTCAGGAATAAAGACTCCGACGAACTGAATCGAAGATGAGAATTTCCGTGCCTTGCTCCACATTTAGTGGTGCATTTAAGTCTCTTTCGGTCCTTTTCCGTGTTCGATCGATCGCATCAAGGCTTCGTTCGATTTCAGATCACTTTTCGTATAGTTCGGTCGGTGTTCGTCTTCTGCGATGGCGGATAAATTGAATGGACGTGGAAACTAATTCGATCTTACATCTTTTTCCATTTTTCTCATCGCTTCTTTTCTCTATTTCTGGTCAACCCCGAAATACTATAATTTTAGCTATTTTTAAGCAACGGTAGCTCCTTGTTATTTGCGTTGTCCGATAATTTTCTGATTTGAAAAGATTGAAGCTATTCAGATTTTAAATAAAATAAGCTTAAAAGATATAAGATGTCGTGGGTCGAAGAAAACACAGACACGAAGGAAGCTGTTCATAATTTGTGGACGTCGATTTCGGGTCGCGATAACATTATCGTAAATCGATCGTGACAGATTTATCGTAGGCCAGTCCCTAATGATAAATTAGTGGCGCGATAAATTAGCGGTGTCGATGTTGTGCGTATGGCTCATTCGCGAACTGAATGACTGGAATTTGATGGAGCTGTAGAGGTATTCGCGAAATTCGATCCGTCTAATGATTGGTCTGAGTGCCAATTGTCTTGCGTAGTCGTGCGTTTGATTCGCATTCTTTGCCTTTATTTCCTTTTTCGTTTTCCAAATATCGAAGCTCAAATTGAATTATTTTTCTCGTCTTCTTAAAATTCGAGATATTGATCCGTGAATGAATTAAAATTAAAAGATTAAACCAGATTAAGAAATTCCTATTTTTAACAAAAATAGCTCACTACATTTCGGTATGATGAAGACTCAACGAAGTTTTCGTCAATGGAATTGAAAAATAACGCTGGCTCGATAATCTGGATCTTCGATTGCGAAATAATTCAGCTTCGTGTACGATTAACGCTTTTTCCAGTCGTCTTAAAGTGCTACTTTCGTTGGCGGGATATCGCAGAGTAATTATGCAACGTTTGCGTTGCGCCGTAATCGCCGATTAAACGTTACCTTTACGATATTTATCACAGTCATTAAACAGATGGTATTCCAGGTTGAAATATTCAAAAATCCACTCGTTAAATTTCGCTAACGTTTCCTTAAATATCAGTGCATATGAAATCAAGTTTTTTCATATATCACGAAATTTAAATTAAGTTCTTTTTCTTCAAAATATTTATGTAATTAAGGCAATGGGAGATGTCATTATTCCAGATTTATAAGAGTTGCATGAGCATCTGCGATAAATCTTCTTATCACTGAAATATGCCTACGTGATTTGCAGGAAAAGTATTTTTCTTCGATGTGACTGATAGTAGACGATAAGATACATTTTATGAGAAGTATGAATCCATCAAATTTAAACTTTTAGCAATCTAATCAATAAAAACTTGTCTGTATTAAAGATACAAATTGTATTACTTTCCATTTTCAATATACATAAAGGAAAATTGATAAGTCGAGTCCTTTCTTATTTTCCATTCTTCATCGTGTTTCACGAATTCTTGAATCAAGTGAAATAAAGCCACAGTCGCGACAAAAGGGCGGCAGGAGATGTTTCTGTGTGGATGCTTCAACGCCTTTCGTTGCGTTACGTTCGTTAAGTCCTAGGAAGTTCGAAGCGTTGGCTCCGCGTTGGATAAGAGGCTTTTTTTTGTTACTTTTATGCTCTTCCAAAACTTTGCGTTGTTGCGCTGCACACGATCTAAGACCGGGCCACACGAGCGTTGGAACGACGTCCGTTGCGTGACGTGTGTCGTAGAAATATATTGCCGTATATTGAAGCCCACATAGGAGAAACGCGCGTCACTGTCAGTATTGCATTGCAACTTGCGTTATTTTTCCTCCAACGTATTTATGCTAGAACGGACGTTGGATTTTCTGATGCACGTTCTGTACACCCGTGAATACAGCAGGCCACACGAATGTTTGCAGGACGTGCGTCACGTGCACACGCATTTTGTAGAGAATGTTTTGCTGGTGGTTCCGATTGCAACAATTGTCGAATTTATTTATTGTAAACTATTGTTGTTGCAAAAAGCTTTTGTATTGAATATTTGCGAAAATAAAATTATTTTATAGATTTTGGTGTGCTCCGAAATCATTTCACATCTTTACCCCTTTTAGTTTCGTTTTTTTTTTTATTTGGTCGTCAATTTACAAGCAATTCTCATTGAGAATTTTAAGTAACTTCATTTGGCGTGGTACAGTAACTTGGATTATAATAATTTATATTATGTTTGATACTAGTTGAATCTAATGCTTCGATCCGAAAGGTATTTTCTTTCTAATCTGCGGGTCTGATCCGTCGTGTCAAGTAGTTGGGTGACTAATGGGTTGTGGTGGTTGTTGACTCTTGTGTTATATCTGCTTTTGAACTTGTACACTTCTTCTTTGACTGTACCACTTTTAGTGCCAACAGAAAGAATTGTACCTAAGCGAAGAATACCGAACTAATTTGATGTAATTTGATAAGGGTTGAAAAAAAACATAAAAAAAGTTAAGAATGATATTTACAAAATTCAAAAAGGAACATATTACAAAAAAGGGGGGGAATGAATTAATGCCAATAGTATTTCAATATTTGTTGGAAATCATACTAATAATACTTATTCGAGATCATTAAGAAAGATGGAGAAATCAGTATTTCTTTTATAAATAGTATTTGCAAATAGAAATAATTGTTTGATCATAGTTTGATGTAGAAAGTATAGCATAAAGTATAAATACTGCATTCTCAATTATCAAAAATTTTATTTTCGAAACATAAGGAGATATATTTTTTCTAAACAGTGTTACCAGAACCTGTGATTATGGTCTCAAGCAAATCTCCCGTGTCGAAATTTTATCTTATGGCATTAGCGTATACACAGTCTCAGTATCGACTATCGCGAAATATAAAAAGAAGTTAAACCCATAAACAATTTTTTTAATTTGTGGAACGTCTCACGTAGGGCTTTTGCAGAGAAGTTCAATCATTTATAACGTTTTATAAATTTATCTTGAGATAAAGTTCTTTCGCAGTGCGAATAGTAAGATGCCATCGCATACGCAACGATATATCGTCGTTAGCACTTTTCGCAAATGTTGCTAATAACAATAATATATCGTTGTTCGGCACTAAAAGGGTTAAAAAATGTTATAACGCGACAAGAGGCCAACGTTCTTGCTCTGTAGCCAGTGCTGAATCAAGATGGGGGCGTCCTTTCACTGCTGCCCCTCGCGACTAATAAGATATAAAAATATCAATATTATCATATTCTAAAAAATTGTTACATACATAATTAATCTGAATTTGATTATTTAATCTATAGTATCAGACAGAGATATTATAGTATAAATTACAACCTAATATAAATTATAAATCAATTTTAAATCTTGTAAAAAAAGGTTCAACAATATATTTATGTACCTTTATGACTTTCCTCCAAAGGCTCCTGGTTCCACCACTGGCTGTATCTCCTACGTTCGTACGAAACGACCGTCCGTTGTAACAGATCCGTTGTAGCCCCTGTCTAAGAGTACATTTTCGTTGCTCGAATGTTATTATAAAACGAGGCAAATGCACGATTTCGCGCAGTATCCTTTTAGTCTAATATAAATTCCTCTCCGCTCGATTGAAGTTGAAAAATAAAAGAAGTCATGCAGTCGATTGTTTACGAAATAGGAGGTACATCGTAAAGGAAAACGAATGATCTTGTTATGTTATAAGAAAATTTGTACTCAAGTGTCAGGTACCTATACTTAGTAAAAGAAACCTCTTAGTTCTTTGGTAAAAGTTCGTTAAAGAGAAATTTTGCAATTTTGTTTACATTTGATAAATGAAGGTATTATACATGAAAGGTATTAGCAGCATTATCGTCTTCGTTAAGCAAAGTTTTATCCCAGTTCGCGACAGGTGACAGCAAATTTCCGGGTTCTTTGCACGGCACGAGAGCTTCTCGACTTGGTCGTCTTTTCTCCGTCGAATCTGTCGGTGGCCGGCGAACTCGATGAATACGAAATTTATCCGGTGTCCGTGGCAAGGCCAGGATCGCTAATTCCCGGCCAGCCGTCCGATAACTTATGAAATGTAAGACTTTTTTATTTCATTATTTCTCGTCAGGCCGTCGTTATTTTTTCGGGGTCAGACTCTTAGCGTGTATGCGCGAGAAGACGAGGTAAAACGAGGGTTGCAAAATATAGGACGAGAAATAAAAATGTGGCAAAAAATGAAATAAAATTCTTACGCGGTAATTACGATGGTAAAATATTAAAATACGTAATGGTCTGGCAATAAATATTTTTCCAGACAGCGCAGCGTGGGACGATGTGTGCTCACGTGTTATTGCAGACATTTGTTCGAAACGACGTCAGTTTCGATAAATGAATAAGAAAAGAGGAGAAAACATACACAAGGAGCATGAAAAATAACCCACACTGATTTTCCACGCTTTTTTTATTTGTCTCGTTCTGCACTGGTTTTATTCATTCTCCTTTCTCATCGCTCGCGTGTACGTGTTCAATTGGCCTCGGCGAATTTTCGCTCTCGACGTGGATCGAATTATCGGGTTTGATTAAAATGTGGAAATTACCAGATTTTCCGAGCGAGTCGTGTATTCTTTTTCTTTTATTCCGAATACCATCGATTTTACAGATAAACTGTAATTCGTTTCCGGTACGGAATACAGAATCCATGCGATGTATATATATTGCATATATACATGTGTATGTATGTCGTTGAATGGGCAGTCGATTGGTACGATGCATACGAAACACAGAAACATGAAAACTACCCTAGTATTCGAGTTGTTTTCCGATCGACCAGCCAGTGATCTCCGCCATATCTAGCGGGATAAGTCGGTGAACAGATATTGAATAACCCGCAGACACTATTCTTCCGTTACTATTACTTTGGAATTTTCAAGCTATCATATCATTTACGAGAACTTCTCGCTAATCTATTCTCACATCCGCTCTTATATTTCTGTGCTATCGAGAAGAAAAGAAAAAAAGAGAATTGCACGAAAAAACATAGACATTAGTATTAAAAAAAAAAGAAGAAAATAAATGAGAAAAGAAATGAAGCCTGAGAAAGTCAAAGCGGAAGCGGCGCGCTGCGTGATCGCCAGGCGCATAGAGAGGCGGTCGTGCAGCCACAGGGAATACGCGTACGCTTCGTACTAGCGTACGCACGTATGCGTGCGCTTATCCCCACCGCTGGTTCATTCATTGAAACACACGTCATCGAGAGTGACGGCGCGACGTCGCGTAGTGGGGATAACCGTGCACCACTTGGTGGGGGAAAACGGTGACGCAGAGGGGATGCTGTATGTATGGCGTATGGTGTACGAGCGAGAAGTGGGGAGAGGGGTGACAGCTTTTCAACACGTCAGCCGGAAAGGAGAATGAGGTTGCGGCAGAGTTCTCGTTCTCTCATGATATATCACTCCCCCTGCCGGTCTCTTTCTCTTCCGCCCCTCTGTCCTTTAGTGTTTGTCTGTCTCTCTGTTTCGAATATAGAATTCCCTGTGTGCATCCGTGGCTCTCTTTGTTCGACCTATCGTCGGGACGTGTAAGAGCATATTTCTGGTTCATCCGGATGTTTCTGTGGTACTGTCGGACGATCCCAGTCTTGGTTACGAGGATAGAGGAAGCTTGAGAAAGTGAAATTACGAGTTGTTGATTAAAAATCGCCTATCTGTATCTCGAGAACTTTCATATTTTTCGTCGACGTGTATTTGAAGAGAAGCGTGCGAGGAGATCGTTGCGCTGGTGCAAATTGTAATTAAAACAGGGAGAGGAGCGAAACACGAAACAGGAAAAAAGAGAGAAAAATATCAAGAGGGAAAAAGATGGTGGGACCGGGATTATTTCTCAGCCACTGGTGAAAATCGCTGGGACCTGGCCCGCAGCTATTATTGTCGAACAAACTTTCGTCCTGTCCCGTTGTCGCGTGTTCCGAACCGTGTCTGGCATCGTTTCCCCTCGCGTATAAGCGCTTTTCATGTCCCGCGCTCCGCGCTGAGCTGGTAGCGTGACTTAATTTTTGTCTCCTCGTTCTTCCTGTCCTGTCCCTTCTCTTCTCCCTTTGCGCTTTAAAATTCCAAGCGCAGCTCGCTTTATTAGCTTGTCGAGCGAGCGACAGATAGCATCGGTCGTCGATGCACGAGCTGCGTCTCTCTGATTGTTTATAAACCAGGTAGAGGGAACGATTACGAAGGAAATTCGTCGGAGAATCAAGGAAAGATTCATGTTCCACGATTGAGGATATTTGCTTGGTGGAATTTCATCTTTCAAGTACGCTTATTCATAAGGAGTAGTTTTTCGTGCAAACTTGCCAGTATCATGAAAATAAATATATGTACAGTATTTTTTGTGACTTATGATTAAGGTTCGATGCGTTCCTACATGAAAAAATAAACCGAAAATGATATGTAGCTGGTATTACATGAATTATTTGTCTCTCGTCGGGTTAAGACAAGTGAAATTTTACTCTTGTTCGACCGTTCTCGGAGAGACGCGTTCGCGGTAGATCGCGTCAACGAGATACATAAATTCTCGTTACAATTAGATGATCGACGCTGCGAATTGGTCGATCCCCTATATCGTTTAGGATAATAGAGGTGGTTGACTGATTATAAACTGAAGTAACAGGTTATAATATATACTTTATTCCAACAACCTTGTAGATATAAATAGTTACGCGTCGTGCGTATAGACGTATTCTCAGAGATGTGTAAATAGTAAGTAACGACTGATGACTGATTAATGAACGAAAACCAGTCAAGAGATGTTGACTGATCTAAGGATGACGAACCAGTGAAGTTCGGTGAGGATGCTGTCGCAGAATAAGACTATTACTGGGGGGTTGGGTCGTCCCATCACTAGTCGCTTGCGGGTGGAAATGACCGTTCAACATGGGAAAAACTCGACCTTCCTATTTTTTATCTGATTGAACAATAACCATAAGGACCGTCTCGACTTGAAGATCTTTTGTAGCAATTAAGGGCCTTAACGGTAAAATAAAGATGCTTAGTTTTATGGCAGTTCCTTAAAATTATTGCAGTCCGACTAATTATAGCCTCCCCAGTTTTTTCAGCTAGTGGCCGTCTTGACCGAAGGGTGGATTTTGGTTTCTGTAAGGAGTCACCGGACGTAACAACTCTATATATGTAAATTTTATTTTTTTTTTTAAGTTATTTATATCTTTTATTTAATGACTAGGATCTTTAAGAATGTTTAGGATAGGATCCAAGTATTTTGACTCGAAAAGAAATCTGATCAGGTTTCGTTATTCTTCTTCGTTTTTGCATTTTTGTACCTTGTTCTCACAAGCTATGTACATATTTATATCGGCTTAGGATGATAAGTAAGATACGCTGTTGGTTCATCGGTAAACGTCGCTTTTATACTCGTTTCGTTCATAGTGATCTCCCAAAGCGAACAATGTAAATATGGTTTTTTTTTGCTGCTTGAATAAACTATTAGCCATGTCTGAACCAGCCTTAATGGTGAGAAACCTATCGTGTGTCGAAAAATCGACTACGATACGCCATACCCAGCCCGGTCGAGAAAATGAAATATCAAGTTCGAATTACCGTGCGCGGAGCCACGTGGATCGATTCTATTTTACAGTAGTGAGACGTCACCGGTGAAAGGATCGTGACAAAACGTAGAATATGTATACTTCAGCCAGACTCATCCCTGCCTATTCGTCCCAAATAAACCTTTTCCTATTCGACATCTACGACGCATGGTGTATGTTCTACGCTATTCAATGAGTTCATTCGTTCAGACTGTCATTAACGAATTAGAAAATGTCGTCAAAGAAAGATCAGATTAACCCTTAGAGTGCTATGGATGCATATATGCGTCTGGCGAAAGTCATCGGTGTGGACTAAAGACGCATATATGCGTCTGGCGAAAACCATCGGTCTGGACTAAGGACGCATATATGCGTTTGTCAATTTTTCCGAGCACCTACGCAGAAGTAATACTATTACGTTTGTGTGAGATAAATATAAATGCATTTCAATGTTAATGCCGCGTTCGAAGAAACTGTCTTTTCTTTTTTTTTTTTTTAATACTTTGCATTCACAATTTGTCCAATTTGGACATTTGGTAGAATAATCGTGCCGGCACAACATAATTATCAAGAAGAAAATGTGTTGTTTGTGTGAAAAATAAGAGAAGGAACGACAGAAAATGCGATGTCGGATTATGTATCGATAATTGTTTTGACATTTTTCACGCACAACTGAATTATTAACTTGTCTTATATTTACTAAATTTAGTTTTCTAGTTTATTGTTTTCTAGTTTACTACCCAAATTCTAGTTTATTGTAAATTTCAATGTTTATAATAAATAATTAATACTAAAAAATAACGCTCTTGAATCATCTAATCTCGCGCAAAAGAATTGCTATAACTTATTACAATTTGCGCTTTGAATAGTCAATCGACAGAGTTCAGTATAGCGAAAAAGTATTCAGTCCACAGCGATCGTCAGCGCTGGTAGCATGCCGTCCGTACGGATGGCATAGGTTCCAAGTATTCAGCACTCTAAGGGTTAACCAGTTAACTGCGTTTGATGGGTATATGCGTGAAATAAAAGTCTTACTTTGGTGCATTTGACGTATATACTCGTCGTCGCTTGTATTTATTTACGCAGTCCACGATCTAATGAGAAATTTTTTAAACTAAATTCTGCAGTTAATTGATTAACGCTAAATTATTTCATTTCTTAGTTCTCCACAAGCAATTTGAGTCATTTATGCTTAATTCTAATCTTTTTATTATTCCAAGCTTTTAAAAAATCTGAACAAATTCTAGAATATTTACTAATAGATTGCAAACGTCGATGACTTTGTGGGGAATTTAGAGACTATAAAACACATGTAATATTCAAAATAAAGTAAGTATAATATGTTGGATGAGTAAAAATCTCTATCTAGGTTTTATTTTTTAAAATTGATTATGAATTATATAATTATACGTAAATTATGAATTTACGTAAACATCCGTTGCCTACTTATCAATGTCTCTATTGTACATATTCCAGTTTGCATTCGGAGGATTAAATTTTCAGTGCGTATAATCATTTTGCATTTCTAGAGAAAAAGGTAATAAAAGAATACTTTATAATCCTCACCGAGGAACTAACCGTGAGGATACGTTCAACAACCAACACTGGTTTTTTCTTACATTTTTCAGATTACTAACAATAAAACTAGGAATTCAATCATATTGAATTTGTTTTTAAAAAAACTAGGAAATAAAAAACATCGTTTATTCCGTCATACATGTATACAGTAGTTCACAAAAATATTTGAACATATAAAAACTTTTAGTGAATACAAATGTTACATGTGTTATATGAACCACTATACATTCTTCAACTAATTCAAAACATCGGTCCTTTCTCGCTTTCAGATTACCGACAATATAATTCGAAATGTAAAGGGAAATTCCATTTTTCCAAAATTAATTATTCAGATGATTGACCTCGAAAAGAGGAAATCCATAAGAGAATATGAATCGGAAACACTTTTCCTACGCGTGAACCAGAACAGAAGGGATTAACCCGGCCGGGTCGAGAAACCCGCGTGATCCAATTAAAGGAAACTCAAACGAGTTGGTGCGCGTGGACACGAGTGCACGGTGAATGGCTGGCCTCGTATCGGGTTCGCGCGAAGGTCGCCTAGTCATGGCACCGATTCGAACGCATTGTTCGCGTCGCGAATGTTCCCGTTTTGCCATTCAAAGGCGCTTCTTTATCAGAGGCAACTTGTTCTCTTTCTGCGTGTTTCCATGTGTCCATCCGCCTATGTGTATCGGGTTCTGACGATTGATACGGACGCGCGTCAGTTGGAAATGCGACGAAATTGTGCGCGACGCCGCGCCGGGTGCTAGTTGCCGCTATCGTTTCTATGGACCACGAGTATCGAGAAATGACGTTGAACCCTACGGGTCGCACGCTCCATCGATCCGAGAATGGTTTATGGGACGTGGGATTGATCGATGGTATCCTACGCTGGAATCTGTGACAATCGATTTTCGCCTGTGTCCATGAAAGAGATACGTGCATTTTCTTCGTTAGATTATTATATTTTTGGTAGATTTTACTGTTTATTAATAACGTACTATCTATGTGCATGTATCATACTACGTACATATTTGTGTCCGGAGGATATGTGGCAAAAAGCCTAGGTCAAAATTTCTCACCACTTTTCTATAGTCTTGATATTCTAACACTCATCCTTAACAAAATATCGATGTATTCTCCGACAACTACTTCTTCCGAGGCTTAATGATTTTAGTCTATTGTAGACAAAAGCGTAGATTGTTTTCGGTGTGGGAAATGCGTGAAATTTGATAAGGAGAGACAGGAAAGAAGATACGAGTGTTTGTGAATAGAAACCTCGAGCAGGAATGCACGTAACAAGTGGAGTTTGCCGTGAAAGATAGCGTAACATTGACTTTCGGTATCTCCGGTTCCTGTAAATAGGATCATAAATCGTGTGGAAGTTTCCGAAGGGAAAACTGTGAATAACCATCGTTTGGATAGTAAACCGAGCTGACTGTGGCTTTGCTAAAATCAATTGATGCCTCAAGGCCGCTTTCCCCACCATTAGCAGGGTGATACAGGGTGACCACAAAGCTGACGTATTCTTACTACTATGTACCGTAGAAAATTTGATTATGTCGAATATCTTATTTTCAAGTATCTAAATTCGGAATTGCTTTATCATTGTACGATATTTTTCGTTTTAATCTAGTTAGTTCAGTCGAGCTTTGATTAGGCAAGAACAACGCTTTTTGAATAAAAATAATTTCTAATTTGAATAATAATAATTTCTTTTATTTCTGTTTTCCAATTTTTCTCACAAAGGACCATCTCTAAATTTTTCTATTAAATCAATCTTCTAACGACCGTTCCGTTCATTCGTTCGTTTCCGTTAACTTGTGTTCAGACGATTAAAGTTCGACTAAGTCTATTATGTCTTTCACATTTTTAAATAGGACTGCTTTTTTCGCGATGTGTTTTCCACTCAACTATAATAAAATAATAAATATAAAAAAGGCATATAATTACATAACTTAGAAACAATTCCACTAAAAAAGAGTTGGTCATTTTTTTATGGTAGGATAAAGAGATATATGTGAGTGTTAAGCTGTTAGTTAATTTTAGGCCATAAAAATTGTATGATTACGAAACCCCTTCGTTATAATGTTATTTATGTCTTCTTTATTCGAGTAGATAGATCGACGGAAGGACGAAAGAGCGTTCAGTTGACGTGTAAGCTCAAAGGGAAGTTCAATATAAGCCCAGTATCAATTACACGTCAGCCAATCTAACATGCGTTTATATAGAGTGTCTCACGAGCCATCCGACAAGTTCCTCCATCGCGTTCGTCCCGAATCAGGCACGATGTGTACGCATCGGATAAATTCCAGTCCGTTATCGAGCTAAGCGTTGTTTAGTCTTGTTTCAAGGGAGGCGATAAGTGCGCCCATGCAGCGACGAACCGAGGCTTTCGTTATTGAGCCACTCGACAGCCGCATTCCACATCGATTCTTCGTCTCACGAATCTCACGTGTGTCCGTTACAATCGTACGTCACGTCGTATCATGCAGACGTTTCCAAGGTCCGATCAATCAATCCTATTTCTGGTTTCTGTATATGTACATAGCCGATATTTTCGTGCACGAACTGTGGATCGAAACAGTTCCAAGGACTACTCCTGATTATTTCTCTAAATGAAGCCCTGTCAATAAGCATTAATGGTCTCCAAGACATACCGAGCGACGAAACTCGATGTTTCGAGAGTCTTTGGGCAAGAACCACTTCAGAATTGATCTTCCAAGCTTAAGTATTACCGTTGAGATTTCGCGAGTTAACTGGCAACCGAGACAAACGATCGTGTGGAGGTTGTTGGTAAACTTTTTTCCTAGATTCCTCGTGGATTTCGCTGTGGTCGTTGTTGAAACGAACGAAAAAGGATTTTTCATTCGTCGATGTTATCATCGCCGTCGCCCTTGTCACGTAGAAGACACAGGAAATCGCGAAATTAACAGATCACCAGCTGTTTTCTCACGTCGTTTGAATTATTTCACGTCAGTTTTCATTTAGATTCAGACTTTAGATATTATATATATTCTATGTAAAATGTATTATATGAATCCAATAGAGTAACGGTTCAGAATGTTAGAATAGACTGTCTCGAGTGCTGATTTTAGGTAGGTTTATATAATAAGATTTTAGACCCTATGGTCGGATTGTCGCCGGGCACCGGTCAGAAGTGGTTATCCTGTTACTGTCTCCTGGATTTGGGACACTATCTGGTTATTGTCTCAAGGCTTGTGGCCTGCAGGATGTTTGGGAGACGTGGTTATCCTATTACTGTTTTATGACCCTGTGACACCGGTCGCCGTTGAGTTTTACTCGCGATTTGATCGATGCTTCGTCGTTTTTCTTCTTGAGTGTGTTCCACTTCTGGATCCCGCGAATCAATTACGTCTTAACGTGGAATGGAGTGGACGAATTGTGAAGGATATCGACAGGACTCTACACCGATGTTCCTGTTAATTACTACCTGTCTCGGCGAACGTGATGCTCTTTCACGATGAATCCTATAGTTCCATAGTATTCCGGTTTTTGCACTCGAAAAAATGAAATTGGAAGCGAAAAGGGTAGGTGTCAAGGATGAATTGGGTCAAGAGTATGGCTAATTGTTTAATCTTCAGAGGAAGAGAATTTGATGCTGGTGGGAGACGAGATGTGTTCAAATGTTGATTCGGTCGTAGATTGGTTGCATTTTAACCTGAATTTTTGTTCGCGTTGTCGGGTAGAAATTATTTAGAGAATTTTATTAATAGAGGGGTTTAACGTTGACCGAAGTACGTAATTAATTATGTATGTATAGTCCACAAGCTAATAGATATTTCACGAAGCACGGAAATAGAATGGTGCATGCAATAAATTGTATATCTATTATTTATAAATTCCCAGGACAAATATATAATTCAATGAGTTTGCGCTTGCACATAATTTTTAACTTAAGAGATGAATTTATAGAGAGTTCAAGTTTCAATAATTTTTTATTATGAACAATTCTCAAAAATTTATAGATTTTCCGTTGCTTCTTTGTTTTATAAATATTTATAAAAATAGTAATTACACATACAGAAACAACGTCGAGATTTTTATTGAAGTTTTCCTTTTTTCTGAAGAAAAGATCACATCAATACGTCATCAAGTGACCTCTCAGATCTATTAACTATCGCGTTTAGGAGTTTTCTGATTCAAAGCAGATTAAACTTTTTGTTAATGAATATGTATGTATACTCGATCTGTGGCATTTTCCGAATCATGGAAAATGGCGATGCGATAACCAACGACTAACTAAAAAGTGGGCTTGTCTAAAAATACATCCTAACTACCGGCGTAGCATAGATTCGTTAATTGCTGATTTGAAATCGTTGTTCGTCACATGTACGTCATTCGCCATGAACACAGAAATCTATCCAATTAAAACTAGGCATCCCGAAAATAAAGAGATTTATTTTTATCAAATAAATATTTACGCTAGGAGAATTATTAATTTTAATTTATATTTTTCTCAATTGCAAGGGAGAATGGCCGAAGTAAAGAAAATGAAATAATTCTGCAAATAGAGAGAATCGTTCTATTATTCTTTGATTGTAAGGAAGAGTAGAAAAGCTAGCCGCAAATAAAATAGAACAAAATAAAAGATTTAGAGTGAATAACATGGAAACACGAATATCGATTTACGGCAATCAGAATTCTACGTTCTTCTTTTATTATATTGATTTACTTATAGTAAACGAGTGTCGTTACAAATGATTGCAATGGTTAATGAATTATTTATTTATGTCACTAGATTTGCTTTATCTATTTTTTTCTTGATGGCAAAGATTAATAGCGGACGTAAAAAAGAATAAAACGTGCAATGAAGATTTGTTTTCACAAGGAGGATTTATTCATTACTTTGTTCTCCTTTCGTTGTTAAACAATGTTCCAGTTGGTTCCCTGCGACTCTTTCGAGAACGCGTTAATAAAATCGTATCGAAACTCGTAGG
This sequence comes from Bombus pyrosoma, assembly GCF_014825855.1. NCBI lineage: Eukaryota > Metazoa > Arthropoda > Insecta > Hymenoptera > Apidae > Bombus > Bombus pyrosoma. The sequence continues at coordinate 14,855,012 of NC_057780.1, forward strand.
GTTGCATCGTGCGTTTTATTTAATTTGTTTCTCACATGCGCGTGTTCCCATGTAAGATTAAGCGGAAACTAATTAAGGCTACTCCCGCGCCCGAAGGACATGGCCGAGCGGAATTAAATTTCGCATATACGCCTAAAATCCTCTTTGACGTAACTGCAAAGACAAATATTTCTCAATGTCTCAACAATTTCTGTTCTTTTTCCTATCAAGAAGTGTACGTTAAGAAACTTGAAACATTGAACTTTCCATCTTCTCGATCCTTCGATGGTTATAATGAAATTTTTCTTCCAAAATTTCTAAATTTCTTCTTAAATAATTCAATACAAATTTATGGTAACATAATACACAACACAGATTACAGAAATTGTAAATCGAGGATCGGTAGCAAAAGCATGTCGTTGATTTCGCGTAGGTAACGATAATGTTTATTAATTATTTTATAGAAGAGACTTGGTTTCGAGCTGGTTGTGCCTCGTTGCATGGAAATGTGAAGCGACGAGCACAGCTGCGCGGAAGATGAAAAGATAAACAATAGCATAGCCTGCGTATAATGGGGTTCTCATGCGATGGTCGCTCACCGTTCTGCGTGCAATGCATGCACTTGCGTCAGTACAACCTTATGGTTGCATCGTGCAAATCTGGTCGTTGGAACCGCAACCAGCTGCGCGAAATCTCTCGTACGCCGCGAGTCTCTAGCCGACGCCCTCGAAATACATTTCTTACATACGAATACGACCTTTGTCTGGTTAACTTGCTATGATTAATTGGCGTGATCGGTACCGCTGGTCACGCTTGGCTTTTCACAAGAATGACGAGGGTCGAAAAGCGGAGGGGATTTTGAAGGTTACGATGATCGATGAAATATATTCTTGGTTACTTTCTGAGAATTACGCGAATGAAAAATCGGTGAAAATTATTTTCAAAATTATTGTTCATATATATTTCGAGATCGAGTAATATTATTATTATTATTTATTTTAGTCCGTGCCTCTCGGCTTTGGACGAACTTTCAGTTTTTACAACACATTATTGCACTTATCATATTCTTACCTCTAATCTAAAACTAATGCTTACGATCTATTTCAACTTATGCCTACAAAGATCGAGTAATAATAATACATTATTTCATACGGGAAAGAAAATTGAAAAAGAGGAACAGAGAAGTCTAGACATGAAAAACACGTGCTTAAACAGCTTTTCATAGCTAATCAGTTTTAATAATGATTAGATAGAAATTTGATAAAATATGTCTTTTGGAAAATATCGGAGCGCGAGCAGAGAGAGCATTATGATGGCAAGTTTGGATTTTCGGAGAAATTGCAAGAGAGAGAGGTATCAGTGTGGCGATTGTAGGCCAACCGAGACATGTCCCCCTGGGGTGTTCATCCCTACTCACTAGTAAAGGGTTCCGGTCTACCTGTGAATCTGTTCTGACGTGCAAAAAATCCAATACGCCAGACACTGTTAGGGAACGAGGCCTTGGGCGACGTTGGCCTACATTTCCGACTACTACGAGCCGGTGCAGCGAGACGAAAAACTTTTGCAGCTTTTCCTACGTTAGAACGGAGATGGAAAGTAAGCATCGTTCAACGAACAGCTTTTATCTGCTATCTACTTATATCGATGGAAAAAGTCATCAAAGAATATTCAGATTTGTAATTCTTTTTCGTATCGCGATGCTTTAAGCACGGTATATTTTAAATGTAAAATTGTTTACGATATCAAGCGTAGGAAAAACCAGGAATAGAAAAAGATGTCATAATTTTAAAAAATTTTTTTAGCGTATCGTATGGTATTACGCGAAGATCGTAGGAAATGCAAGATTAATTGTGTCACATTCGTGATAAGGATTATATGTATAATTTAACAAAAGCAGTTCTAACGTAACTTTAACCTTTTGCACTTCGGAATGTCAATTATACTGGTACAATCTCTTTTCGCATAAGATTCGTTCGTATGAATATATATCTCATAAATGTATTCACTTTACAAAACCATTAAGCCCACACTTTTAATACCGATAAAATTCATCGAAAAGATCGAAAACTTGCTTGTTTCGCTTGTACATTCGTTCAAATTTTAATGAGAAAAGAATCACAAAATACCGTTGGAAAAAGTTCAATATTTCCTTAAAAAACGTACCATTGTGCACTTTTATCAAGAAAAGGCACGCATTAATAACTTTTTAGTACCTGCAGTAAGGGAGTAGCAACGTATCAATTTAAGTCGACATTTTTCATTTTTTAGTACCGATAAAATTCGTCCAGCTCCAGATATATTTGAAACCCCTTTATAAAAAGAGTCGACGTGATGTTGATCGATGTTTTTGCGAACGGGATTTCCACCGTGAGTGGTGTCGCGGAAACCTATGGTATTTTCGAAAGTTCGTTTACACCCGTGATATGGCCTGTGTCGCGAACTTTGGTTCCCCATGTGCACGATTTCGGAAATTTCAACGCTTTATAACCCGTTCCTTGCTCGCAGCCTTCGGTTGCCACAAAATTCATCTGTATTTCACTGGCGGAGTTGGGAAATTGCATCGAACCGTAAGACTTCGGAACGTCGAGTTTAAAATTTTGCAAGTCTCATTCATAATTTTGCGATAATAGTCGAGATCAAACAGTTTCGAGTTTTCGAGAGCCGTCAAACTGTAAATTACGAAGGGAAAGTTGGATTCGGAGGAGGAAGCTATTCGTAAAGATACGATGGAAAACTGCGAGAGGTTAATCGCAGAGTTGATCGATCGAAGACGTTGAGGAGAATGTATTAAAATTGTATTTTTCGAAATCTATAGTGGCCTTGGTTCGCTGTAACGTTCGAGGAATGTCTTTTATAGGCACGTGTGTCAGCGAAGATGCGGATAAAACCACGCGTGCATTGTGCTTGTCCCCAGCCAGGCTACCTCCACCGCCTCGGCCACTGAAAATTACGTATTCAAAGCAGGAATGTTAAACGCGTGCCCTGGAACGCATCAGCCCTCTTGCCTCTCTTTCATCTCTGCCTCCGATCGTACGGAAATCCCATTGTTCGTATCGTAATCGTTGAATTTTTATTTCCGCGCGAGACGTGTTTTATCTGTTTTTCGAGTTTATGTGAAGCGTACAAAAAATTCACACAAAATATTGCAGAGCAAAATGCTATGTTATATTTGCTATTATTCGAGCGGAACGTGCTAAGAATAGTAATAAAATAATAGAAAAAGAAAGTAGCACACCAAAATTTTGAAACGATGTAGTAAACTAATAACAGATTGGTTAAAATATGTTCATTTTTCTTTCGAATTTGTGGAACGTGTGTAAGAAAATTTGAAGAAAATAACATATAGAATGCGGTATAATTAATATAGGGTTTAAGGAAAAGGGAAAATAGAATGAGATGAAAAACAACGTGCGAATTTAAGGAAAGAATGCAAGAAAAAGGAATTAATGCAGAGGTCAAAGAAGAGGCAAAAAAGATGAGTTAAAAGGAACAACAGGATCTGAAAAAGGAAGAAATAGGGAATAAGAAGACAATATTTCAAAGGTTGAGAAAATGACAAAAAGGTATTATAAAGTAACAGCAAAAAAGGTTTCAAAAGAATAGAAGAAGATGAGTGAAAGGGATAAGGGAGCTAAGACTTTAGAAAAGGTAAAAAAAGGCTAAAAAAGACAATACAAAGGAGACCTCAAAAACCGACAAAAATGAGTGGAAGAACAACATGGAAAGAGAGAGAGAGAGAGAGAGAGAGCCCCTAAAAAAGAAGAGCAAAAAGGAATGGTAAACAGGAAAGAGAGAGGGCTTAATTGCAGCATTAATCGAGGATGACTGTACCCTTCTCTAAACATACAACTCCCACGTGTGTGTGTGTGTGTACATGCGTGCAAATAACTAGTGGTGAGGTAACGTTCTGGTTGCAAGGACGACGCTGGACGCGATGAAAGGACTAAGAAGAAAGGACAATGAAAGAGGTTAAAAAAGGAATAATAAAAGGAGGAGAAGAAAGAAGAAGAGCTCGTTAGTAAGGATGCAATTTCGGTCAAATGGACGCGTCTTGGTTCTTCGATGGTTGCGGTCGCAGCTCAGCGGAAATCGCGCACTTCGTTAGTCGCACGGCAATTAGCCTCGCTTCGCGTCTTAATTACTCGAGTTGGGAGGTCCCGCCCTCACTCGAAGGACGATCCGAAGATCCTGCCGAGTGCCGAGAGATCCTGTGGGAAATGCATCTTGCGCGGAAACGCTGGCAGAGAAAATCGATTCCTGGCGCATCGTGGAAACAAGAATGGGCGGTGGTGTACCAGGTTAAGATGCACATAGTTTTAAGACTAAAGAACGTTAAGTGTACCGTATTTTACTCTCTTTCTCTCTCCCTTTTCTAGTGTCCCGACTCGACAGGATTTGTTTAGTCTTATGGGGAAATGCACGTGCGTGCCCCGGCCAGGTTTGGACAAGAGAATTGCAGGGAAAAAGTTGGTTGAGTACCGCGGAGAGAATAAACGTTTTTGAGAGGATTAACATTCGTTGCCGGAAAACGAGGATTTCGAGTAAACGTTTTTCCTCGTGTTTCGCTTCTAATCTACCAAATCGCGCTACTCTACTTTACTCCTTATTTCATGGAAGTCCGCAAGAGCGTAGGTAAATTCTTTGGACAAATTAAATTGAGGGTTACAGTTTCCAAACGCGTTGCTACTAAACTCCAAGTTAGTGTAACTTCTCGGTAATTAAAGAAAACTACTGTTAATAACCGGTTGTCAACGAAATCTACCTTCACCATAGAACGGAGTTTGGCCCACTTTTACAGTCTCGAAACTATTCTCGGAATACGGTCTCGTTCGTTCGTCTCGAACACGGTTCTGCTTCTCAAACGTCCAAGTATAATAGTAAGGAAGTAGTAAGAGTACTGGAAGGAAGGAAGCACGAGAATATCTTGCCGATTCTTCTGCAGCTATTAAGGTATTACGAGTCCCGGCACGTGGTCGAATTCACCAGCAGGTGATAAAAAGATTGCGACAATGGCAAATATCGTGAGCCCGTTCCCTCGGATAAGATGAAACAAGGAACAGACTAGGGAATTTGTTTAAGTTCCTTTTCTCTTATCGCGCTTTCGACCTGGATTCGCCTGGAACGAGATCGGTGTCGCTGGTACCCGCGTTCCTAATCAATGTTAATGCAATTATTACTCGACAAGTTCTTTTATGTAACCGTTTCTTATTTTAACCCATTCGCGATGTATCGCGTATTGATACATTGAAGCTTCGTGGCTTATTTTCGCGGATAACGTACTTGTATACTTACTGGTACATTAGCACTCAGCAGCATGTGGACATTTGATCATCAATTTTGCCAAGATATGATAAATTGTAGATAGAAGGATCGGAATAATCTTATGTTTTATTAGAACTCGTAGAATATTACGACTCGATAAAATTTATTTTTGCATTGAAAGGATTAGTATCCTGTAGTTGTTAAACATTATTTTATTATTTAAGGAATTTATCTTCAGCTGGTATGTTTGTCAAGCTACGAATAAAATGAAGGAGGTTCTTCTAAATTGATGGAGAGACTATCGCGTTCAATTAATTGCAATTAACTATTGCGATCAATTGTAGTAACAATATTTAAAATCGGTTAATTCGTCGTTTTTTATTTAATCGCAATTAAAAACGAATCGCTTATCTAATCGTGATATACCATTGAGAAGATTTTAAACAAGAACACAGTTTTATTCGTTAAATTAAATTGTGGATACCGTTCATTCAAAATGTTCTCTTTGAGGTCTTTCGTCATCTACTTCCAATATTTTATGTTCGACGCCGGAACCGTAAGATATCGTACCGGCTCCGAAAGAGATTCCTTTCTAAAAAAGGAGGGTCTGAAATATCCTCGAAAGCGATTATTCAGAAGGCGAAAAAGGACAATTCCGGACAATAAGTGGAAACGAATTTCATTGGTCGAATAGAATCTGGCGATGATACTGGTCGACCAGGCTAGAATCCTTTTAGGAGGCAGCTCGCCGGCGAAATTCCGGTATCGTAGTTGCGTTAGATGAATTCGTTACCGAACTTTGCTCTATCCTTTCCACGAGCTCGAGTGTACGTGTACACCTATGTAGATATATGTACTTGTATACAGCCGGAGGGCAATCGAAACACGCTATAAAAGAGCGACGAGGTGACAAATTAATTAAGCTCTTTTGCTCGTTTTATATTTTAATGCAGTGATTACGCGTGACACCCATGCTACGATTCGCTCTGCCTGGTAATTGCACGTTGTGCGAAAGAGTAACAAAATTAATTAACGGCTGGATACAGAAAAAAGGTGGGAGGTCAGAGATAAATTAATAAAATAAAAAGATGAAAAAGGAGAAAGACGATGGGAAGGAGAAGGTTAATCAAAAAGGAGACATCATGTGGGTCTCGAAACAAAATTAACGTCTAACCTGAACTAACGAGAGTTCATGGTTGATATTCTAGTTGTATCGATCATTTTGTTTTTGTTCTCCCACGGGAGACTGATTATTCTGTATGGAAAGCTTTCGTGTCGTTTCTTTTAAATGAATTAATAATGCTCGATAGAAATCGTGAAAAGTTTTTAAGTAGATGGATAAACTTCTTAACTGTCTTCGTGGGAAGTATTAAAAGAACGTAGGTATAGGTTGTGTAATTAGACCTTCTCTGCTAATGTTCCGATCAATACAGTAGTCGTTAACAGACTCGTAAACAGCACAGTTGATTCGTATAAGCGAGTTGCAAACACGCACCTCTTCGGTCTTTCTATAATTTTTTAAAGGAAGGTGGTATATAAAGGTCGCTTTTAAAAAGGAAAACGAAAATGTTTGTGCGTGGCATCAAAGTTATACTGAGGATATTTTAGGAATAAATAGTATGTATATACAATAGATATTGTGATGATGATGATAATTATTATTATTACGGATATTATATATTATTACCCTTGGAAAATTTACAATTATCTAATTTAAGAACAGTGTCAATTTTTCAAAATGTGTCGCATTATTATTCAAAAGTTTGAAATTATTGCGCGTTATATATAAAATTCTAGAATCTGAAGAAAATCACCTTAGCAAGTCCTTTCGTGACAAGACCTGTCGAATTAAAGTATTTTTGAAATTAGTATAAATTAGCAGGTGATTCGATTGAGAAAATGATCCCAAACTTTTGGCCTTAATATGTATTGTCTCAAATGGATAAAAAAACAAAATCATTTGTTCGAAATGAAATGGAAAAGTTGTAAAAATCTATGGAAAAAATGTAGATACGTGATATGTAAAATAAATGTGATAATCCACTACATTCAAATGTTGCTTTAACGTTTCATTCGTTTCGTGTGCTTCCAGGAGACGTCATCATTGACTGCTGAGCCGCAAGAGACGAAAAATCAGCTGGTATGTCAAATAATCAGCTGGTTGACTCCTGTCTGTAAGTGTCTTTCTCTCCTCGAGCTCTCTGCCGAGAGACTCGTAACTGATTAATACCTCTATTTCTCTCACTATGTCCCTTGATCTATGTATCTCTTTCTATTCGTTTCAATAAGAAGCCAGTGATCGTAAAATGAACTCTGCTTTCCCCCCTCTCTTTTACACGGCTAGTGCAAGACGTAACTCGGCCAATTGGCAAAACTCGTTTCCCGGTAATAGCTAGAAAGAAACAAAAAGACTCGACTATCTCTTTCGTCTATCCTGCTGTCGTTCCATTCGTTTGGCCCATTTTTCCTGGCGCCTCAGATAGAAAAAAAAAAAGAAAAAAAGAGAGAAGAAAAGGTAATACATACGAGGCCTGGGAATCATGGGGAATCAATGATGAAAAAGACAGTTACAAGATATCTACTCGAGGTTGCACCCTAGGAAGCACGTAGTTTCAGCACCCAAATTAATCAGACCGAAATTATTAATGTCAGGCTGGTGAATCGTCGAATCGTCGAGAGACAGGAGCACAGTATAACGCACACTGAGATCACACAGAGGTGACTAACATGACCTAACCGAGGTTAGTCATTCTGACCGCGGGTCTACGCAACTAACGCGTCTATCTACGACGATCGCTGTTAATCGACGTTCCTATTGGATTAAGTTACTCTTTGGCGAAGTTTTTACTCAATAACAATTAACTCTAGACTCTTGTCTTCTCCAAAATGTCTTAAATGACTTGTTTAGACTTTCGAAACATTTGATTTGCTCTTGAGCAATTTTATCGCCTGTACTGCAACTATATCACTTACGACGTATCATGTACACAGAATTCATCTGTCTAATCCATTAAGATGGTTGCCACGAAATTTTGAGAAAAAATCGTGGCTCATTTATGAAAGATATTCAGTTAAAGATATAAAGTTGTCAGAATGAGTAATGTCGGTGGCACGAACACGTGTTCGTTTGCATTTACTTAGCATGGTTCAGAGCGATGTGTGACAAAAACGCGAGAAGAGTAGTTTGGCGTAGTTTTTGAATGTTTTTCTTTGTACTTCGATCCCCCTTTTCTTTTTGTTAGTCTGCCTATTTGATTTCAGCGTGTTATTTTTTGATCGAAGTGCATGAGTTATTTATTATCTTTTTTGCTACCATTGTTTTACAAAGTATCATATAAACGCGTACGATTCGATCGATATTTTTTCAATGTTCTTTTATTTTCGTGGTAATTCGATTTGGTAGTTTTGTTCGGCGATCGCAAATCAGAATGTAATCGGTCTCGTTGTATTTTTCCAGACGCGTTCTCCAGGAGAAGGGCCCCGACATGCCGCAATACACGTAAGTTATCGAACTTACGCGAATAAATCGTCGATTGTTCCCGATTGCACGATGGGACGAGCGACTCTAATTGATCATTATTGCGAACATTTTGCAGCGGACAGAGTGATGCAGATTACCACGGAAGTAACGGCCAGGCGGACACCCATTCGTTGCATTCGTCTCATTTGTCTGTCCAAGAGGATCCATTACTTATCCGCAGCCATAAGCAGCAAACTACTCAACAAGTGAGATCCGTTTCCAGTTTTAGCAACAGTCTAATTTGCTCAGCAACGATTTCCTTTTACTCTTAACGATTGTTCCCTTCGAAGCCATGCTCTCGTTATTCTCAGTACCCGTAGTACGTTGTGCGCTTGTTGCCATTACTCTCAATATTCTTCGAGTTATCGAAGTTCTCAGTTCTCTTTGAAATTGCACTGACTGATTGTCAGTGTTCTCGAAGTTCTGACAATTCCTAGATTTCTTATTATTCTTAGCGTACTGCGAGTTCTCAAAGTTTTAAAAAGATGTCAATGTTCGTTATTCGTATATTTTTCAAAAGCCTCAGCGTTCGTTCATTAGCAGCATTTTTACTGTTTGCTACTTTACTTTTCAGAACTTGAATTCTCGCGTTTTTTCGGTATTCTCACATTCTCGGAATCCTCAAAATCGGTTCTCTTGCAAATCATGATACTCATTTCCGGTACTTTTCACATTTTCAGAAATCATAATTCAATTATACTTAACATTTTGAGAATGTTCAATCCTATTATACCGAACATTCTCAGAGTTCTAGATATTCTTACCATTCCAAGTATCCTGATTATTCTCAACGTTCCTAGCATCCCCAGTATCCTTGGCGGTCTCGTTCTTTCTATAAACTGTTGAAATTTTCACAGGTGACAAACGTGTCGAAGGTTGTTCGCGAGGTATCACACATGGAGCCAGATCCAGGCGCAGTGAGTTACATGTCAGTTCCATTGATGTCTCAGGATTATCAGCACGCGGACCGGCGATACCCGGCGGACTCGTACATGGTCGGTTTTGAACATTACGAGCCGTACCTCGGCTATCCACCACAGCCAGGGTATCCGGGTCCGCATGGTATCTACATGCCACGCTCGCATTCTCCTCACAGTCCTCATAGTCCTTCTGAGCACAGTCGTGCCTCGCCTCCGCATGGTAAGCAATCGGTTATTTTTATCCGTCTTACATGGTCTCATCATTGTTACGAAAGTTACTCAGAAACGCGGAAGACATTAGAATAAACGAAGATCTAACTCTTTACGTCTAAGATGTTTCTTTCATTTTTCTTAAAGAATACCTACGTAAGGCGGCGCCATATGTGGAAGGCGGTTACAACGACATCGATCCAGGTTTGAATCCCGCGTTGCAAGATCATTATCGTATTACTCCTAGTCCTGGTGGTCCCGGAGATCAATATGGTATGTTCGTTATCGAAACGGGAAGATACGGGATAGCTCATAGATAGCTCATAATCCGCATTTTTTTTTTCTTCGAGGCTTTGTCGCATCATTGTCGCTTCTTCTTAATCGAAAGGAATTTTTTTTGAGCGCAACGTTGACCTAGACAGCTGTGTAATGAGATATTCAGCTATCATGTTGCAGCGGGCCACGGCTATTTGTCTGATCGTGCACGGGGCACAGCATAATTCACTTTAATTATCTCTATACCTGACATTCGTTGTTATTTTGTGTTCTCTCTAGATCAAATCAGCAACTCTTGGAATATGGATGACTCTGGCGAACCCTCTCAGCATCCTCATGGTAGGGTCACATCAATAATTTATTTAACTCATTCTTTCTGCCTTTCTCTTTCTATTCTTCTCTCTCTTTTTCTCTTTGTCGACTTCCTTTCTCTTCTTGCCTCTTTCACTCTTGTTAAACTTCATCTGACCGCGTTTATCGTCGTTGAGTCTCTTTAACGTCGCGAGTCCATATTCCACTGTTTCAAACCACGCTACTACCATCGCACAGATAATGCGAGTGAATTATGCGTTTCAACTATACGAGTACACTAGTGACACGTTAACTGGCCGGAATTTTCATTCGTTAACTGACCATCTCTTGATATCCCTAGCGGTTATGAAAACTGATTTCTTGGAACGATCGTTGAAAAATAGACACATATGTCAGGTAATCATGTGAATTCAATGGAAATATCTAGGATGTTTAGAGATATATTGGAGCAAAGGAAAAGAAGGAAACCCAGAGATCAAATCTGTGATCTTCGGCTAGAAAGCTAGAATTCCAAGCTCATCATTAATGTTTACTTCCGATCCTTTAACTTAGCAGTGTGATTCATCAAATCATCAAATTTAAAATGTAACATTTATGATATAATATTTATATATACTATAAACTACTGATAAAGGGATAAATATTTTCTAAATCTTCCATTCTGAATTCTTTGTTGTTTTAATACATTGTCAAATCGTTGATATTTCTTATTTGACTATGACAGTCCCAACCCTGTAACAGTCCCTCTATACCTGATCAGTGATCAGATAAGATTCGGGCCCGTGGGCCAGTTAATGGAATACTGCAGTACAACGCTAGAGCCAATCTAGCGGAAGCTCTGCATATCGTCGAATCGTAATCAACCTCGTGTGGCATCCCATTTTTCCAGACGAGAATAAAGTGGCTTACGGTTACGTGTCTCCGTCCCCTTATGGACCTGTTGGATACGGCCCTGGCGTCGGGGTAGGTCCAGTCGCAGTTCCTAGCGATGTGCCCGGTTACGACGAAGGCCATCCGGTCCCACTCACCTCTGGAGTTCCTCCGGGAATGTTTGACGACGAGGTTCATCTTCAACGGCTACAATCTCGACATCCGGTGGTGCCCGGCATGGCCAGTCCATTGGACGATGATCAGAAGTCGATGAGATGGCGAGATCCGAACTTGTCGGAGGTGATCGGCTTCCTGAGTAATCCGAACAACATCATCAAGGCGAACGCTGCCGCGTATCTGCAGCATCTATGCTACATGGACGATCCAAATAAGCAGAAGACGCGAAGTCTAGGTGGAATACCACCGTTAGTGCAATTATTGGATCACGATAATCCAGACGTGTATAGGAACGCATGTGGCGCGCTGCGGAATTTGTCTTACGGTAGACAGAACGACGAAAACAAGAGGGCTATCAAGAACGCCGGCGGTGTTCCGGCCTTGATCAATTTATTACGTAGGACGTCTGACGCGGACGTGAAGGAACTGGTGACGGGGGTTCTTTGGAATTTATCCTCGTGCGAGGTGGGTAGACGTGTACAGTATATTTGATAAAATTTTAAGATTGTACGAATATATTTAACTCAACACTTTTCAGCCTAATCGACGATAACGTTATGTAAACAAGGATAGATTTGATTTACGAATTTAATAGTAGAATATACTGTCGAAGTTGGCTATTAAACCTTTGGACAAAGTATATTTATAAATAGATTATAGACTATTATAGACGTATTTACATTTTCATTCTTTCAGGACCTTAAGAAATCCATCATCGATGATGGCGTAACGATGGTGGTGAACAACATAATTATCCCGCACAGTGGCTGGGATCCAAGCTCTTCCAGTGGCGAGACGTGCTGGTCGACCGTGTTCAGAAACGCATCTGGCGTCTTAAGAAACGTCTCTAGCGCTGGCGAGTATGCGAGGAAGAAACTGCGCGAGTGCGAAGGTTTGGTCGACGCTCTTCTTTACGTAGTACGATCCGCCATCGAGAAGTCGAACATCGGGAACAAGATCGTAGAGAACTGTGTTTGTATTCTGCGAAACCTGAGTTATCGGTGTCAGGAGGTGGAGGACCCAAACTACGACAAACATCCGATTCAGTCGACCGTTCAGAACAGGGTAGCTGCTCCAGTCAAAGGTGAGGGTTTGTCGATGACTCTCGCGAGGATACTCCTGCATTTCGAGAATGACACGAGTGTATCCTTCCCCCGTGCCATGGTAAACACACGGGTTCCCTCAATGGGCATGTGGTGACACGCATGCAGCCGAATTGTGTGTGCGCTGATGATAAGCGGATCGACAAACGGAAAAGAAGGACGAACGGGTGTAATTTTGTGTCGTTTTATTGAATCGGTTCTGTATATACGAGCGGTATTGTGACGCTAAAATTGCAGCAGACCATCGTGGTACAGTGTGTTGCAAAAGCAATGTAATGCAGAGCTTAATAGTTATGAAGTATTCTGAATTTCTAATTTTGCAATTCATCAGCAATTTGTTAAGCTTTAGGTATTGTGTGCTTTTTGTAAACATAGTTTTGATGATTTGTGTCAGATAAAAGGTAGACTAATAAAGGTTTGTGGTTCATCGATAAGTGGTAAAATTGAAAATGTATAATTCGTAGAGTACTTTGTGACCTGGATAAAATTTTAAAAATTTAGCTTTATTACGAGTTTTAAGGCCACTTCACAGCATAAAATTCTTCTGTTGTTCAAGCATGTTGTTTCAAGCATCGAGACTTAACATTGCCTTGCTTTTGTATGATTCTGTACTTACACGGAGTAGGCTAAATTGACGTACGATGAAAATTAGTTCTCCGAAAAGTAGGATCGATAGTCCCTTAGTAATAGTTTTACATGAAATTGATCGAGTTGTTACGGAGAAAACGGAGCATTTGAAAACATACATCCGCTTGGCAACACAGTATTGTACAGTAAACCAGTCGCATATTAATGGTATATTGCACGTTTCAGATTCTATCGAGTGTGAAACGCGCAAGGTAGTAATTAGGAGTCGTAGTTGACCCCGTATACTTTCTTGAGTCTATCAAAATGATATATTCCACATCTGTGTACACTGAACATTCGTTGTAGTGCTTACGTCTCTGTTGATATACCGCTTACACATTTGATCCAACATAATTGCGTGTATTCGTGATAATGATGGAACGATGTCTTTGCGAGACTACGATACCCTAACTAGCAATAGCACATATTACCAGTCGATTAGTATGTATCTCTTTGCAACTACACTAATCTTTGTGTTCCCTTCGGTGTTATGATTTCTCTCTTGTTTCTCATGAGCCTTGTATCGCAAATTCTTCTTTCGTACGAGATCCCACTACTACAAGAGACAAGAAGCAAAAAAGAAAAAAGAGCAAAAGAAAAAAGAAAAAAAAAGACAGCTTTATATCCTTTCTAGTTTAGCATGGATTAAAAATGTGTTTCAATCTTTTTAGCATACAGTTTATGTCAAGGTAAGACATTTTATTTCTTTCATCGAACAAATCCAAATAGCCAGTGCATGCCACGCTTCTCAACGATTACTTTAGTTGTTCATACGACAAGTTTTTTTTATCGTGAATCTACCGATAACTTATGGACCGGTTCGCTATCGTTGGCAAACAAGCCACGTGATCGACGTTGCTCTAATCATTGTTCTAATATTGATTCCGTCGATTAGGCCACGTACTCTAACGGATGAATATTTTGTTCGATAAATAAAGCGAATCTTGTCATTACATTGCACAAAATTCATACATAATTCGCGTAAATAGAGAACACCAACAATACGTAGAGTGAAGAGTGAATATGTGTAAAATATTGCTGTGCGTTGAAGCGTTACGATTAATCGTCTTTACAGTGTTCGGATTAATTTCATCAGCAGTTCGTGTACATCAAGCGTTAACGGTGCATCCCCTCCGTGCATCTTGCGTACGTCTGTTTCTATGATTGGCTGGTTGCAATTGTTCTGTCAACACGTTGTTTGCAATGTTCCAGGCATTGGTGTAGTTCTCTGATAGAAGTAGTGCAAATACACTGAAAATAATTCACACAATCTCTATTAAAACACTACAAAAAAAAAAGCATTATACTTAACCCTGCTGTGGTTCACAAATTTTTTATGTTTCAGCCTCGCTTTAGTTTCAACCAAAAAAAAAAGAAAGAAATTTTTAATACTTCGATCACGATCCTTTCCTGCAATTAATGTCAGTTTCAAATCACTGTGCCTTAGGTGAAAATTTGGGTTGCTTTGGCGGCAGCAAGAAGAAGAAGGATGGTCAACCAGTGCAAAAGGAAACGACCGCATCTCGCACTACCAGCCCTAGAACGGAACCCGTCAGAGGAATGGAGCTACTCTGGCAGCCAGAAGTGGTACAGTCTTATTTGAAATTGCTGCAGACATGCTCAAATCCGGAGACTCTCGAGGCGGCGGCTGGGGCGCTTCAGAACCTCGCAGCCTGCTACTGGCAGCCAAGTATTGAAATTCGTGCGGCTGTGAGGAAGGAGAAGGGACTTCCCATTTTGGTGGAGTTGCTGCGGATGGAGGTACAGCATTATTCGTGGAATGTAGCGCGGAGGAATTGATGAATATATTGGATAGAATTTGTATGAAACAAAAACATAGCGAAGCGGCAGATAGACATTTTAAATAGGGCTGGGTACACTGGAGTGGAGGAATATAAAAAATAGAAAAATGGGAGGGTAGAAACGTTTAATTGATTTTCATATTTTTAAAGTTTGTATCAATTAAATTATTTTTGCAATATCACCGTTAACATTTTTACGGGAGTATTTACATTTACTTTGCTGAGTAATCAAACAAACTGGAAAATATCTGCGCTGGTTCTATGAAAATTTGATGATAGAATGTTTTAAAAAATGTTATTTCTGTTCGTCCATTTTAGGTGGACCGCGTAGTCTGTGCTGTGGCCACAGCCTTAAGAAATCTAGCGATAGACCAGCGTAACAAGGAGCTGATCGGAAAATACGCGATGCGTGATCTCATTCAAAAGTTACCTTCAGGAAATAATCAGCACGATCAAGGAACAAGTGACGACACAATCGCCGCCGTTCTCGCCACATTGAACGAAGTGATCAAGAAAAACGCCGAGTTCTCGCGATCTCTGTTGGATGCTGGCGGTGTCGACAGATTGATGAACATTACTAGGCAACGCCAGAAATACACGCCTCGTGTTCTTAAATTTGCAGGCAAGAATAAGTCAATTTCTTTTTACTAAATTTCTGCAAACAAAATATAAGTACGTATTTTGTGAACTTTCCTAAGAGGAACTAAATATCGGTTAATTTGTAGGACAAGTTTTGTTCACAATGTGGCAGCACCAAGAGCTGAGAGACGTTTACAAGAAGCACGGCTGGAAAGAGCAAGATTTCGTCACGAAAACGGTGGCAGCGCGAAATTCAGGGCCTAATTCACCTAACAATGCCAATAGGTAACCACTCGTTAATCGACAATCAATAATTATTTGCTTTCAAGTTATAATCATTTCTTCCTTTTAAGACCAACCGATGTTTTATTTTTGTTGTTTCTGTTCCCGGACTCTGCGTTTAACTTTTATGTGTATGTTTTCCCCATTCAATTCTACTTTGTTAGATAATTTCGGTTAAGCAGAGTCCATATTTTCACGATCTTTTTGAACTCTTCGACCCTCCGTTGAATATAGCTATGATTGTAGCACCCTAAACCGACCGATGGCGAGTCAAGGGAGCACCAGATACGAGGACAGAACGATTCAGAGAGCGAACATGAATTCGAATAACGTCGGTCGACCCACTATATATCAGCCTGTAAGTAACAACAACTAATGGTACTGTGTGACGAGCACTTAGACTCCGCTGGCGTTTAGACTAAGCGCTATCTTCCTCACGATTACTCGAAAGTGTAAGAAAGTACGTCTCTGGAGAAACGCGGACGGTCGTTGGTCCGGCTCCGGCTTTTGTGACATTTCATTACATTGTCACTTTTGTTCGATTCGCAGTTACCACAGTTTTTTGTTTGCAAGCGTTTAAAAATGAGATAAACAAAGAGACACGTCCAATAAGAGTTTTAAGAACGAACAATGAGCTTTGTAAGATGAAAGTACAGGTTGAGACATAAAGATCCATTAGTAAAACGTGATTCCTTTCGAATCGAGTCTTCCCCTTATCGATAAGCTTGCCGCCGCGTTTCACTGTTCAATAGAAAGAAAGAAAGAAAGAAAAAAAGAGAGAGGGAGAAAAAGAGAGAGACAGATAGATAGACAGACAGACAGACAGACAGGCAGACAGACAGACAGACACACAGCAGACAGCGGCGAGCAAGCAATAGATTCTACATACCCTGTTAGTTTTTATTTTTAGAAGTTTGATCAAATAAAGAAGGAGGATTTTACTTCACTGTACACAAATCGATTTCGTTGTTTTTTTTTTACCTTTTTTGTTATCTGTTTTATTATTATTATATATATACTTATATTTGCGAGAAAGACGAGGCATTTCCTTGTACGGAATGCTAGAGCACACTTAGACGAAGGATAATTATACGCAGAATTATTATTTATACGATATTTATCCGCTTACACGGAGATCGACAGGAGGAAAATAAAAAAAACGATCGTCACTGTAACGAGAGCGGAAAATCACGGAGCGGAGAGCAGAAAGAGGGCGGGAAAATAAAAGATAGAAGCGACAACCTCACACAGTTGTGATAAAAAAAAGAGAAAGCAGCTACTTAATGAACATTTATCATAAGTGTATAAACTAAGTCAATTAACGAGTACCAATTATATTCATCGTGTTTCATGCTATATGAAACCAGCATTATTCGTATAATGTATACAGTATTACGATAGAGAGAAAAGGGTCGTACTAACGGCGGTCTCCCATAAAACAGTCCATGGAATTATCAAGTATCTAGCATTTTTATATAATAATCGACCGATATACTTACGTAACGCGAACAAAACGTGAGCAAAACGCGTTGTTATCGCCGCGCTTTCGAGAGAGGATTTACGTCGTGTGCGAGACACGTGATAACGAACGTGCATATTGCAAGTCCAAATGCAATTGCATACATTTTAATGTAAAGTTTCGTTCGTTTATCCGTTCGACGTCGTGAATGCTTCTTCGAATCGTCCGTTACACTCGTTACGGTTTTTCTTTCAACGAATCTTTGACATTTGGTATCTTTTCAACTTTTTATACTTACGGTGAAGAAGAATTATAACAAAGAAAATTTTTCGATTCGACTTTACGCAAGGGACAACGATTCGTTTATAATTCATTGTTCCGATTTACTTAGCTATAATTCGTGATTTCATTTATTAGTGACTATGTAACGATACAGAAGAACCTTGTTCGAGAGATACTCTATTATTTATGTCCGTATAGCGTAATAGGAAGAAATATACATACAGAAAAGTTAAACCGTCGGTTTATTAGTGTTGAAGTGTGTCTCGCATTATTCTACGATTGTATAATAGATTAGTTATTGCAGGACCAAGTACTTGACATTATCCAACGATTAGGGAGCGCGTTCAGCCATTACAACAAGTTGCGTAAATCCAACGAAATCAGTTTAACCAATGTCTTTCCAAAATTCAACCGATAATCGCTCTATCAAGTATCGCAAATCGAACTAAAACTAAATAGAAGAAGCGCACAAAATATTTACGCGAAGAGGCTGATCCGCTGCCTAATTGACAGTGATTAGTGCGATTACCGTAGTAGCGCGACAGTATATTCACTAGTTCTATGAGATTCCATTATGAGAAAATCTGTTTCTATAGAGGACATAATTTTGACTCGTTGACCCACATGATGCAGAGTCTATCTCCGATATAGAATAAGAATAATGTCTAAAAAAAGAAAAAAAAAAAGAGTGCAACAAGTAATCTACGTGTATACATGGAGAGTTCGGTTTCGACTAAAACCACGATTCCATTTTTGTAGTTCGAACAAGCAGGGTAACGTTAATGAAAGCACAAAAATCATTACCGCGGATTCTTTTTTTGGATAAACAACACTGTTTGTTTAATATCACCGAAATGCAGCGTGTTTAACGATCAACTATTAATGTAAAAAAGAGGTTTTCTTTTTCTTCTTTTTATATATATATATATATACAAACGCGAACTCGCGTAGACAGACACACTCATTAAGCGACTTTTATCGTATGAGAGAAAAGCTAAGCGCACCTCGAAGCATGGTTTATAGTGACACATTGACTATTGCACGAACTTATTTATAATCTATTTATATCCAAATTAATCGAGCATAATAAAAGAGTATCTGACAGTAACCATCGTGTCGCTGTTGTTATATTTTTTCTCATAATACGATTGTTCAGGAGCTTTGGAGTTTTGTTCCCGTTCTCCTTTTCAGTATTCTTGATTTTTGATAGATATGGTTGCATAGGTAATATTATTTATGATTGACTTATTAAAGGCTTACCTTGTCATTTTATAAGTACAAAAATGAGGCGCAAAATGCCCTTGAAGATGTAAGAAGCTGTAAAATTAATTATATTTTAACCTTTTCGCTATTAAATCAGTTAACTCCTTCGCGATCCTACATCGAGTTCAACTTAATTTAATAAAAATATGAAACTATTAAAAATATCAATATGCGTACGTTATTTATTATAAAAATTTGTATAATGAAGAAAATGAAAGATAAGAATAGCTTTTGAAATAGCTTATCTATCGAATACGGTCTAGTTAGAGTTAGAATAAAATGTTGAATTCATATTGGACCGCAAAGTTAAGTTACAGCTATCTTTGGATGTATCTGTGCATACAATAAGAATGGCTACAGTAACCTCTCGAAATTCCATAGCAAGTATTTGTTCGCGCGTAGCGTTAATCAACCATCTGCAACCTAAAAATCAGTATAACGGCTAGTAGTTCCTTTTACCATAATAGCGAAAGGGTTAACCTTCCAAAAATAAATAAAATACAAAGGAATCGAAATGAAAAGTAAAATAAAATCGAGGTAACAAAAAGGACGAAGCAAGAAGGGGTACGAAATAAAAAAAAGATCCATCGGGCCCGTTTCCCCGAGCGACGCGACAGCCCACTCCAGACCGATCCACCCCCGGCTACCCTCCGAGCCAGGGCTCTAAACTAACCGTTGGCTTGTGTGTGTGTTGCAGCAACCGAAACCCGGTGAGCCGCTCTACGCGCAAGTTAACTTGGAGAAGAAAAAGAAGCGGCAGTATGAGCTGGGGGTGGGCCAGGCGCAGGGTCAGGGCCCGGTCGTCGGCTCGGGAGTGGGCGTCGCGGCCGGTGCACCCACGGCTGGTCAGTGGGTAGCCGATGGTGTTGGTGTTCCCGATGGCTCGGCCGCCACCGCAACGGTAAACGTTCCACCGAATTCGACTGCCGCCTCAGCCGGTGATTCCTGGGTATAACAGGGTGTCCATGGTCCAGCCGCCGTCCAGGGGGCAGCCATCCTTCCCCCGAGGCTGCTGTACGCATAGAAGACGATTTCACGACTCCCAGTTGCGGGAATCATTGAAAGATGGACGAGGACTTTGTGTCTGAAACGTAAAAGGAGAAACAAGGGAAATAGTAGAAATTAATCTTGCCGATTTTTTGCTGGATGATGGATAGAGAAGACTGGTCAGGGCATTGAGGACAAGGATGGATGATAGGATTCTTGGTTTTGTATTTTCGGTTAGGTCGTTACTGCACTGAAAATGATACGCGTTGTTGGAAGATACGATGTATATTGGAGGGAACCGGAAGACTGAGGACAAGAAGGGTATAGAGGTGTTAGTGGCTGAGACACGGAAGCCTCTTAAATAAGCTTCCATGGAAGTTTAGATCACCGAGTATCTGCTTAAGACGGTCTTACCAAGAAACGAATATATAACAATTGAAAAAGAAATATAAAAAAGAATTCGCACTCCGCACCCCACGTTATCGATGTATACTAGACACGGAAAGCGACTTGTCCGACCACATCCGCAGCAGTAGTCGCACTAATGGCTCTAAACCTTCATTGCACAATTCTAAATTAATATATACACTATATATATAAATATATATATATATAAATATTATATGTATATGTATATTTTAAGGCGGTACTCTTGGAGAAAGGATTACAAAAGTACTACTAAGGTTAAGTAGTCGGTATTGCTACGAACGATTATATTAATAATATCAATGTTAATGATATTAATATTATTAATATTATTAATAATATCAGCGAGTAACGCGGTCGCGAGGCCGTCGCTATAAATATAGGAGGGTATAAAGATGAATGAATATATATATATATATAAATATAAATATATCATATAGGTATATCATACACGTTAACTGCTACACCGACACCGACACCGACACCGACACACACACACACACACACACACACGTTAGGGGGGCGTATCGATTAAGCTACGTTATTGTATTATGTAAACTTCTGAGGCTGTGGGTGTGGCATGTAACGAGGATGGCGAATATTTGCGAGTTGCACTTTGTTTTTTGTTCTCCGAGTTTTCCAATCGGTTGGATCGCGCGAAACAAAGAGTGCGTGGAAAAGAAACAAAAAAAATGCGAGCGAGTGTGTAAACTAGCATGATACTTTCGTTTGGGTGCCGATATAAAAATGTCCACTCGTAAACGTAAAAGCGTAAAAGGAAGAATAAGAAAATGGGGAAAAGGAGGGGAAAAGTGGTGGAACGAGCACCCTTGTCGAGAACCACATTGCCAATAGATGAGATCGATTGCATCTCATCGTGCAAAAAATCTGTTCTCGTTCTCGAGGATGGCTGCTCGGTTGAAACGCGAAGAAAAGAATAAAAAGCTAAGACGAAGGACATAGAAATGGATTACTCGTCGGTCCTCTACACACACGATTATCAAGGTTCTTCGCTGTTACGTTTCGTCATATTCTAATGTATTGCTGTCGTGTAAATGGTTGAAACGAGAAACAGATAAGAAAGGATATAGAAATGCAACCGATATTAGATCGAGACCAAGTGAACGAGAAAGAATCGACGAAAAGGGGGATTTAAGAAAGAAAGGGTGCGAATGAGCAGAGAGAGGAAATATGTGATGTTCAATGTTATCGAATGTTTGACAGAGATGACACTATTGATAACCGATATACATATTATATATATATAGATATATATACATATATATTATATGTATACAAATAAATATATCCTTGTTCTATTTCTTAAATAATGTTATTATGACAGTTGAAAAAAATCGATTGTGTTCGTGATTATAGCTACTGAGAGAAAGTATAACACCAACGCGGGGACAAAAGAAATATAATTCTCCCTCGTCGATTCAGAATTATATATACATATATATATATATTATATGTGTGTGTGTGTATATAAATGCTTCGTGCAGTATGCACGTCACGATCGACTAAATAAATAAATAAGTAAATAAGTAAAAAGAAAAAAAAGAAAGAAGAACAATCATCGATCTCGTCGGTCGTCTCGCATAACCGGTCCAAACGTTCGTTCATCCTCTAAGCGTACTTTTTCGATATCTATCAACCGCGTAGTCGTTCATAACAGCCTAACTTTTGTACATATTCATCCTTCATATTCAGGCGAATTTGTTCGCTTTTTTCTCATTAATCGAACGAACGACGAGATCGAATTAAGGACAAACGAGCGAATTAACGATGGTGACCATAGAAAACTGGTTTCAACGATCGTCGACGTGCCACCGGAAGCAGAAGATGTATCGCCGTTACCCTGCCAGATATCAGTCGCGTCAGGATCGACCCTCCTCGAGAAGGGATCGGGTGAAAGCTCGTGCGATCGTTTCTGTTACGACGAAGGAACGATCTGTAACGTCATTAATAATATAGTAACAATGTTTCGATATTTCGATAAAATATCACGAACTATACGTCATATACTATTTATACAAGCGCTTTCGAACGAATGCTGTCAATGCACCCATTGCGCGGAATATCTACAGTCACAAGTGAGCCATAACGATATTCTACCGCCTATGGGTATTCGATTTACGATCGGATGGGATTCTCGCATTAATTACGATCAAATATGCCGATACACCGTCTTTTATGTCTGGCCACTGTTGCGCTATTGCTACGATCATTCATAACACGATTTCGAACAGAAACGAGCGCGCGATCGCGATTACTATGGAGATAGCGAGCCGATAATGGGTAACAAACCGCGCCTCTTCACGAATCGAGAGGCACCCTTCGAGCTTATCGTTCGGACTGCTAGCAGATCATCTACGCGCGCGAATTTGCCGCGAGAACCTCTTAGAGGACCTTGGACCATTCCGCTCAATGTGACACACACGGCTCTGACAAATTTCTGTCCTTTTCTCACTCGCGTCTTCGACGAATTTCGATTCTGAAGTTTTCTCAAATTCGAATCGAGGATGACGTCTTGCGTATCCTCGATGACTTTGCAAAGTTTGGAATTGACATCGTAGTTCGAGATCTTTGCTGAAATTTCAGCAAGTTTTAGACGTTGACGATTGACTTTGAGATCTTTTTTCATTCTTCTTTTTGTACGAAGGCATTTCTTGAGAAATTTCACGCGATCAGTTACGTGGACTATCGAGATTAAATATTGAGGAATGCAGACAAATACGTTTCGATATTTCGTCTATCTAAGGAAAAGTTCGAATTGAATTTGACGATGGAAACACGAGTCGAGGAAGGGACGATAGAACAAATTAATCGCGATCCTCTTCGACGATTCGAAAGATCCTTGTTGAAGCGTGCTGGATTAATCGTTACATCGTCGGAGGATTGACAGAGCCGCGACTATTGACTCGAACGAACCGAAATTTTGATATCCGCTTTTCATTGTTTTCGTGTACCAACGTTTCTAATTTTCTACGAGAATTAACGAGCAAGAGAGAATTGATGGAGGGAGACGGACGATTTTTGTAAATGTAGTCTGCGGGGCGACGTGCTCGCAGAAAAAAGAAAAAAGAAAAAAAAATGATAAAACGACACGCTTTCGAGGAAAGACAACGTGCTGTTGTTATACTACAATGTGTAGAATGATCGAAGGCTGATCAGTGAAATTGAGAAATTTGTATCTACATAGTTGAAGAAGGAAATCTATGCTCTGCCGAGAAAATCATCTTATTTGAAGTACTTCTCCCTTGAGCATTTATGATTTTGTAATGTTCGTTACGCAATTTTTAACAATTATTATGATATCGCATTATCACCTACTCGTTTCACTTTGAAGATTAAATTTCCTTTTAAAGTGACAAGTCGTATTTTTCGTGTAATCTAACAGTGTAAATGAAAACAACCTCGTGTCACTGAAGTTCTTGTATGTTTTCGCACACTCACGCACGCGACCAAAGTTTTGACAATTAGACGAATCTTATTTCTAAAACGTACATTTGTGAATTTGACATTTATTCGAGCTGTCATTTATATTTTTATTGTCGTCTTACCCAATAATTTTCCCAACTTAGTGAAGATCTTTTCTTGGTGAAACGTTAATTCACACAGAAGTTTTTAAATTTTTTAATTGAATACAATTTCTCGGCACTGCAATATATTACCTTCGTCGTATACTTAAAAATGGGTCTTGTAAACAATTTCAAAAGGCTAACTTTATTTACGTTTTCGGCCGATTCCGTCGTTCGTTGCATGATATACCTAAGTACGTGCGGACTTTTATAGAAATTATCCTTAAACAGAAACCTATGTTTGCGTCTTTGTACGAGGCTCGTTCGATTTCTCGAAGTATCTTCGGATATATCACATATATTTTTCTTTCTCTTATCTTTCAAAGATTTTCGTTAAATTCTCTTCGTTTTCCTTTTTTTTTTTTTTTGAACAATGGCAGCTATTATGGCAGTTACTTTTTAATAAATTTTCTGTATCTGTATGCATAATACTTTGTAAAGAGGCTTCGCGCAAATCGAACGTGAATCTATTTTGAACAATTCGAATATTTCTGAACGTTTTGTATTCAGTGACTGTTATAATTTATTAATTCTATAAAATAGGTTCAAGACTCTGTTTATCGAAATCGCTTAAACGCGCGAGTCCTTTCAGTCGAAGGATTCGACGGTAGATCGACGAATCGATCGATACGCTGTTATGAAAGGTTTCAGCCTACGGTTTCTAATGGATAAGAAGAAAAGGGTCAAAAAGAAAACGCAAAAAAAGAAAAGAAGCACCGAGAAGCGATGCGTCCGGAATTTTTTTAACGATGTCGTGTTTTACTAACGAATTTTTACGCCGTTTTTTACACGATTCTTACCGGCCTAAGGAGCTGTCTTTTCCACGAACAGCGATCGAAGCTGTTTGCGTTGCTGCTTTCTCGCGGAACTAATCGCGAATCGATCTCGATCCTTTGAATTAAAACATGCCGTTTGTTAAACGAACATTGAAAATCGGAATAATTTTTCTTCGACTATTTGTCTTGAAAATAACAGAAATTATTGTCCTTTTCCATTAATCCAAACCTCCCTTGTCTTAATAATCAAGTTTCGCAATATTCAACGATATTAACCAACTATCGTTAGATTTTTGAAATGTCATTATATACATATATTTATACATTTTAAATACATGTCAAATTGGAAAATCAAAACTTAAATACACCCTGTTTACTGGGAACTTGAATAATTTCTTTTGTTTCGGTAACCAGTTTCATCGAACTAGAAAAATTCTAAAATATTTATGAACCGTCATTGAAATTCTATGTTTTTACATATCGAGTATCCATAAAATTCGCGAGATTAAAGCTTAAGCATTTCACATTTCATTACGTACGTACCAATAATCTGTGCGGATGATTTTAACAATCAAACGCGATCGATTTCGATTTCTGAGTTGTTCCGACCGAAGATCCAAAATTCATCCTTCACCGCGATCATCGTCACCGATCACTCAAAGAAGACTGATAGCGCAAAACTCGAGTGATTCCATTAGACCGCTCCATGAAGAATCGATTTTGAAAAGAGGGAATACGAAGAATGAAACGGATCGAGGAGATCGGGAAACGGATACGAGGGAAACTTCGCAACACATCCACGTGAAAGTTACAAGCCAACTAGCAGGACGAACCAACGGTTGACCTCGAAGCAACTCAGAGGGAAATTTCGAATTTTCACCGTTACCGAGGAGGAGGAGAACAGTGAGCGAATGCGAGGGCGAGAGAGAAAGAGAGAGAGAGCGAGCGTGAGAGAGAAAGAAAGAGAGAGAGAGAGAGAGAAAGGGAAAAAGGCGAAAGACAAGAAGGAAAATGCTAGAAAGAATTTCATGCATTTCATATACATACAAGCATACACGTTACGTATACATACACGCATACGTATACACATAGGGTGAGAAAGAAAGAACGAATGACGAATAGAGAGAAAGTAAAAAGAGAGCGAGAGAAAGAGAGAGAGAGAGAGAGAGAGAATGACACAAACACGTGCATAACAAATAGAAAAAAAATGATAGGCTACAGTGCTGCATACGTATTTAAATTAAAGGAGCATTAAATAAGCATGGATGTGCATTTTAGATGTATTAGAGGAGTTTCACCACACATTTAGTATTAGTTGTAAAACGTTGTAGTCCGACTTGGGGAGAATCTTTGGAAGTTTTGCATTTTCTTCGAGAAAATTTCCCTTCTTTAATTCTTTCGACTAGATTTTTTTATTGCAAAAGAATTTCTAAGCTTTCAAAGCATTATATATTTCGTTTAATAAATGGCTGGTCAAAATGAATTTCTCTTTCTTAAGGAACCTGTAACAAGTTACTAAAAGAATTCTAATGTTAATCGGATAATTTTAGCCTAATTTTTCCTTGATTTTACGATCATATAACATCGATAAGATTGTTTTTTCTCGAAGGTTTCTCCTCAGTCGTCTCCCTTGAGAGAAACGCGGTGGAGATTATCATTGTCATGATCATTATCACTGTCATCGCCGTTTTTATTTAACTTGTACGTGTTTTACGCAATTTATCGACGACAAGCAAATACTAAATGAAGTAGGTATATAATATATATATAATTTGTTAAGACGGGGAACGAAGAGCAAACATATTGTCATTATTTTATTGACGTCGTATTATTTATATCGAAGGAGTACCATAGTATATACAATAATTATTAACGATAAAAGATCGACTAGTGTATTTCGAACCCGACTGACAACAATTAAAGAATTTAATTGCGCTGAAAGCATTTGACCTAGCTTTTTTACTATCCCGTACAAAAGGCTCCATCTTAAAATTGCAGATAAAGAGAAAATAGAAGAGGAAGGAAGAATATTCCGAATTAAACAAGGTATATGTCTTTTATTTAAACAACAAGTACTTCAAGCGAAGGATTATTAAAAAGGAATATTTCTCATACTTTCCATACGATTTTTTATGTCTTTTTCATATTTTATTTAATTCAGCTTCGTTACTATCCTCTTTCGCTTCTACGTTGTTCGAGTAAGCAGATTTAAAAATGGCTTGTTTCGCGTAAAAGCATTTTCTGACGTGCACAAAGAGGTCAGACAACTTGCAAAACATTGTCATTGAAAAATAAAAAAAAAAAAAAAAGAAAGGCATAAAAAGAGAACCTAACGTTAATTCTACGTAGAATAATCGTTAACGAAGATTCAGATTGGCACGTAGATTGTCAATTTGCAATCGTAAACGAGGGTGGATCCCTCTGGTCGTCGCACGAAACAGCCCCTTTCGCTCTAACAATTACACGAGAATCGTCCTCTATACGTGTTTCTCATTCGAAAAATCCATTCTATATTTAATTTAATGTTCCTAGTATCATTCGTCGTTCGAGATTTCCCGAACTTCTTTTAAGCGTGGAAGTCGATTAAATTCAGTCGAATAATTGAAAGCAGAAAAAATGAAAAAGATATAAAAAAATACATAACGTATTTAAAATATTTTTCATAATAGAACAGACAGTGGTAGAGTAAGTAACCGTTCCAGTTAAAAATTGATACGGTATCGATGGATTAGAGGTGGAAAGGAACCGCGTTAAAGAAATGGGTGCGAGCGATAAGAGTTAGCTCGATGATTGTATTTTAACAAGAAAATCCTCACGGCTCGTTGATCACTACCACCTGCTCCATGTGATAAGAAACCAGCGACACACATTTATGGCGGAGGGAGATCCGTTCATGCGTCACGTTTACATCGCTCACTTTTTTCATTTCAATCATATTCGCTTCTTGCAAAATCCTCATAAAATTGCGAAACGAATAATTTTCTTTATATAATCTTTTGATTTCATATTTCAATTTAATGTTTATAGACTTGAAAATTTTTCCCCTTTTTCGTCACTTCTTTTCCTCGAGTCGTTAGACATTAAAATACGATAGCTGATCATTCTGGCTGTTTTTTTTTTTATATTTTTTCTTGCGGAAATTCTTTTTTGCCGGCGTAGAAAATAGACGAGAAATTGTTTCGATGCCCCTTTCCACGGGTTCGGGTAGATCTCGTTTCAATCAATCGGTAGCCCAGATTCTTGTTCATTTCACACCCCCGTATCGCATCATTCCCGTGCGCAACCGTGTCCTTTGCCTCCGTGGAACCCCGTGAAAGGATCCTAGCACAGTTCCACGTCGACCATCAGGACCGTCAGAAGCCTTAGAGAATTTTCTGAAGATTTTCGATATCTAAAAAAATAATAATAATAATAATAAAAGACGAAGTTTTCTCCAGCATTAAACTTTAAACAGCATTAAACTTAACTTATAGATTCCGCAGTTTAAACTTAAGAATTCTAGAATTTACAGAAAGTTCTTGGAAAAGGATCGATAACATCTCAGTGATTATTGTACGAATATTCAAAGTTTCGGGACACAGCGATCGATTTATTGAATGTCATGACGGACGTGAATAGCAACAAAGTGTCCAACGAGTCTTCGAAAAAGTCGTTCGAACTGGCGAAGAAGGAGTTACGCGCGATAGTGACGAAGATCGAGGAAACAACACTTCCTAGCAGGTCTGTGAAATTGTTTCGCGCTCAATGTCTCCTTAGACCCGGAGGATCGAAGTTCCGCAGGAGACACCTGTGGATCTTGCTGATCCTCGCGTGGATTCTAGGTCAATTCCTCTGGAATTACGTGCACACCGTTCGTTACGACAAGGTGAGCCACGAAATCAATCCTTTTCGTTAAAAAGAAAGATAAGAAAGTCGACCGATCCGAGCTTTAAAACAGATCAATCCTTGGAGAAATTGTTTTTTCAGTAATAGATTTGTTTTTATCTTTGCTTCTTTCTACACGTACTTTGATCATATCATTTTTGTCACATGATCGTAAGAGAGTTTTTAATTTTCTGTCCCTTTCTTTAAATATAGTTGATCGTTGTTTGCGATATCTGATCTATTTTCGAGGAATTTTAGTAAATATTTTGCTAAAATATCGGTCTTTATCCTTGCGTTTCTTCCTATTCTTAAATCGGTTTTTAGCGTTAGTAAATCGATTTTTGTTAAGGGTTGAATATTTTTCAAGTGCCTGGCGGAAGTACCTTCGTTCACGCAGAAAATATTCCGGCCAGCCGAGGATTGTTCAATGTGTCGGGACGTTCAACAGGTTGACAGGATATCCAACGTGGATCCTGCCATTTTTGAGGAACGGTACTGGCTCGTCCAATTCCCCTAGTTCTTGCTCCACTTACATTTCCGAATTAATTTTAATCCCCTCTCATTCTGCTTTATTCGTCCGTTAATACACAGAAGTATATCTAAAATTCAATTTTATTATTTTCTATGTTGGAATCTTTTTCATCCTTCTGTGCTCTCTTTCGAGGAATAGATATGCGTATTCTGGAAGACCGGTAGTGATCACGGATGCCATGATTAACTGGACAGCAACGGAAACATTCTCGTTTTCTTTCTTTAAATCGTTGTACGATGGAGAGGACGCGAACTGCCAGTTTTTTCCTTATAAAACCGAGTTTAAAAGTCTTCAGGACGTGTTCGACATGAGCGTCAGTCGATCGTTGCTGGAGAAAGGGACGAAGCCATGGTACGTGGGTTGGTGAGTACAATTTCCATTGTAATTTTCATTTATTTGATTTTTCTATTTTATTTAATCGATTTTACATCCACATACGTGATACATGAGACATAGATATAATATAATTCATTAGTAGCTGAGATAACGTAGATCACGAGTAAGATTCCTGCGAATCTTACGCGAACGTTTGTTTCGTCGAAGCAGTTTCTGAAAACAATCAAAATAACTCCGTGTCTACTAACGAAGCAAGAAGCATCTCTATTAACGAGGTAATACTGTATTACGATATTGTGGTATATAAGCTAAATATAAATAAATGCTGGATTAAAACAATCGTATTATGTTTGTAGCATTTTTATAGATTATATGTAAAATAAAAGAAAAGATGTAGATTTGTTTGAAATTTATTTGAAAGTAAAAGGTAGTTTGTTAGCTCTAGATTAGGAGAAAGAATATAGGGGATGGTATTAAATGTCATTGTCAGTTTAATCGTATTATTTTGTAGCATTTTTATAGATTATATGTAAAATAAAAGAAAAGATGTAGATTTGTTTGAAATTTATTTGAAAGTAAAAGGTAGTTTGTTAGCTCTAGATTAGGAGAAAGAATATAGGGGATCGTATTAAATGTCATTGTCAGTTTAATCGTATTATTTTGTAGCATTTTTATAGATTATATGTAAAATAAAAGAAAAGATGTAGATTTGTTTGAAATTTATTTGAAAGTAAAAGGTAGTTTGTTAGCGCTAGATTAGGAGAAAGAATATAGGGGATCGTATTAAATGTCATTGTCAGTTTAAGCGTATTATTTTGTAGCATTTTTATAGATTGTATACAAAATAAAAGAAAAGATGTAGATTTGTTTGAAATTTATTTGAAAGTAAAAGGTAGTTTGTTAAGCGATAATAGAGAAAAGAAGGGTAAAGGCAATACAAGAAGGGGTGGAATGACAGGAAGGTAGCACAGCAAAGAGGAAAAAAGACCAAAGTGGCAATAGTGTGTAGGCTTAAGTTGCAATAATTTGTAGGCATAAGTTGAAATAGATCGTAAGCATTAGTTTTAGATTAGAGGTAAGAACATGATAAGTGCAATAATGTGTTGTAAAAACAGAAAGTTCGTCCAAAGCCGAGAGGCACGGACTAAAAAAAAAAAAAGAAAAAAATAAACAACAACTGGTAGTTTGTTAGCGCTAGATTAGGAGAAAGAATACAGAGTATGATATTAAATGTCACTGTCAGTTAAATCTGGTGATGTTTTTTTGGCCAAGGTTTTATTAAGTGTCCCGAGAGTCTGGATGAACGGTGCCCGTGAAGAAGGCAGTTTTGGGGCTTCAATAACCGCCCTAAAGCTCGCGCGTATGCACACAATCCGGCTAACGAGCTTCCAAGCGAACTATGTAGTTTCCAGCGGCCCGTATTCATCGAAACAATTACCTAGAAACTCATATTCGTGTCGAGCGACGCGTTCTTCGTTTCCTTTCCTGTCTGACAACCGCATTGTGAAGTGGACTTTGTATTCTTTTGTACAGGATGATATAAAAATATCGTTACATGTTAAACAAGGGAAGAGAATTAGAATCTATATGTTAAAACAAAGCGAGACAAAATTTCGTACATTCATTGTTAATAAACTTAGATTCATAAAAAATTCTGATAATTTGGTTTACAAATGGATGCAAATTATTAAACGTATATATAATAAGCTAGCTGATAATAAACAAATATAGAGAAATACAATATAATTATAATTCTTGTTAAAGGAGTAACTGCGATGAAGAAATTGGCGGTGTGCTCAGGAAACACTATCAAAGGCCGTATTTTCTGCCTGTCACTGCAGAAACAGAGAAGACGGATTGGATTTTTATGGGTAGCCAAGGATATGGGGCCCCTATGCATGTGGGTACTTTTTCAATAAATATTTATCTTCATTCCCTACTTTTATCGATGAAATATTTCGATCTTTTTAGGTGGACGACGTGGAACACCCTTCGTGGCAAGCTCAAGTCAAGGGTGAGAAATTATGGATGTTGGAACCACCCAGAGAGTGTCATTACGCTTGTTACAGGTTGAAAGTCGTAGTACATCCTGGCGAAATAAGTAAGTGTGGCTCGATTTCTTCACTGTGAAATTTCCTAATGATTGATTTGTCGCGCAGTTGTCCTGGATACCAATCGCTGGTACCATCAAACGGTAATCGTTTCCGAGGAGATGAGCATCACTATCGGAGCAGAATACGATTAGAGGAAGCTACAGGGACGTTCTAAGGGCATTTTGATCGCTGCGGCAGCCTTTAACGACGATACGTGTCACCAAGATTAATAAAGTTGTTTTGTCTTGATTTTCACGAGTCCTTCGACCTGCGAATAATTTC
This sequence comes from Bombus pyrosoma, assembly GCF_014825855.1. Lineage (NCBI taxonomy): Eukaryota > Metazoa > Arthropoda > Insecta > Hymenoptera > Apidae > Bombus > Bombus pyrosoma. Next base: position 14,886,815 of record NC_057780.1, read on the forward strand.
TAATAGAAATTTCACTTGAACCAAACATTACGAACAAGTTCTCCAATAACAAATTGTCCTGATAACTCCTACTTTTGATCAACACTTTGCAAAATGTCTTATATTTATCGTGATTTAATTTCCGAGAATTTTCATCGACCGTTGAATAATTTCCACTTGCAAATAGAATTTTACAAATTTAATTTTTATCCGTTGCAATTTGCAATACACGGTCCTTCAACTTTGAATTCACGACGTCGAACGAGCCGGAAGACGCGAATGGACTAAACCAGGATGCTCGACACGGATTCCACGGTCCGTGGCGAGCAGTTGATCGGTTTCCTCGAGGAGGTCGGCTGAACACGCGCCAGGTAACGTATGATCACGGGCACACGCGTGAATCTATCGAGTGTGAGGGGACGTGAAGGGGCTGCAGGGAACCCCTGCCGTAGCCACCACCTGCCGCCAGGTGCGACTTCACGAGACATCTGTATGAGGGGCCCGTGCCGCGTTTCCTTTTCACCGTTGCGTCCTCCACAATTCACAAGCTCGTTGACCGGTGTAGGAACATTAGGTGTCTGTCTGGAGCCGAGAACCGGCTTATTACCGAAGTAATTGGTCGAAGCCGACGTTCGATGCACGTTACTGGCCCTTTGATAAATTTGACAACGAGTTTCGGTTATTGTCTTCGGGGGGGGGGGGGATTATGCAAGCGTTGAATTGATTTTGGAGGACCTTTTTGCATCAAATATGGAAGAAAACTAAATAATAAAGGTGATATTTTAGAGCAATTGATTCGAATTAAAGAATGATGACACGTCGCTATACCTTTGATGAATTTGAGAACGAAAAGGTCAAAGATCTATCGGGAGTGGTAGACGTTTTCTGCTAATACTCGTCGATGGGCGGTCTCCCTTCAAATCCCTCGAATCCCTGCTCATAATAATTCTTTTAATATTTGGAATTTATTCCAATAACTTTTATTACCTTAAAAGATATTTTAAAATATCCTTCTCGAGAAAGAATAGAAAGAAACAAAATTAGAATAAATATTCTTTCGACTATCGTTAACTACGATTAATATGATTTACCAAAATTTTCAATCAAATCGTTTAATGGCTTGTTACGTAAAAACGATCGTAGGTTCGTAGATGGCGACTGTGTGCAGCGAAGGCAGATGCAGCGGAGAATAAAAAATGGCCGGAAACGGGGGATGCATCGAAGGAGGCCCGAGGGCTTCCTGTTTCAACCTAATTACATTCCATTCGACGCGGGCTATGTAGAGGGTGGAGACTGGGTGGACGCGCAACAAAATCTCGTTAATTCATAAAAATTCTCCGTTCATTTCGCGGCAGTCTTTTTGCCCGCGCGAAATTAAAATCCTCCGCGCGGTCGAATAATCGATAGCGGAGGAACGCGCGGGATTCCGTCGATCGAACTTTCCTGCTTCTTTTTCTGGTGGATAAAAATGCGAATTTTTATCGAATGCGGCTAAGTGGAAAAACGCTTGTGCTGTTCCTAATTCTAAATCGATATTTGAATTTAACGCAATCTTGGTCGATCCCTTCTTTCACTCACGAATTCGAAAAGATATCCACTGCAGTAAAATGATACACTACCGTTTACGTATTCAGATACTTCGACCGATTTATACCAACGATATCTAAATGTTATGTTGCCAGATTATTAACTTATATCACCTATGAAAAGACATAGCAATAGCGTATTTTTCTATGCACTATACGTATATTCTTTAATATACACTTGTACTATTTAAATGTCAATATCGGGATATTCTGCGTATTTTAGCACGGTATTAGGTACACAAGTTCTAGACAAATTTTACGAATTCTTATTGTAAACTGCAGAACCGAGAACCAGGAAAGGTTGATTTCTATTTTAAATACAATCTAGGTCGCTGTGGATTGAGTTTTCTAAATGGAAGATCTGCAGAAATCGAACGAGATCATAACGCACGAAGCTATTTCGCACCGCGAGATGCGTCATTCAAGAAATGAAGTTTAAGGGGTGGGCGGAATGTTCTCGATATTCCATCAAAGGAAGCCAGGAATTTCAATAACAGCAAACAACTACGCCGAAAAAGTATGTTAAAAATAACCACAACCTTTTTTCCAACAACCACATTTTATCATTCTATCTCCTTTAAAAAACGAGAAAGAAACCGCTGTAAATTCGTAGAAGAAAGATGGAAAAGGCAACGCTAACACGAGTTATTTATTTAAAAACCGACGCCAGCTAGACACGAAAACATCCCGCGGACAATTCTAACAGGAAGATAGGTCGATAAACCGATCGAACTTTCGAGTTTTTGCGTGGTAGCAGCACGAGCGGTGTGATTCGCTGTTTGCGGCACAGTTTCAGAAAATTTCAATGGCCGTCGAGGGTGTAGGGCGCGTTCATAGTTCGCGATGACCACCGACCGACGGTTGCCTGTAATGGCCCGTATACGTGTGCCTAAGCGTACGTACGCGTTTCAATCCCCACCGTGCATCCCCTCGCAGCGTTGCCGGCCTCTCGGTCTCACCCGTTTGCGGCTATGTACAAATTTCACGTTAGGTACATATGGTTTCCCTGTTTGCGTCTTGCTTTCTCTCAATCAGCGACACCTACAAACGTGTTCTTCGGAGGTTCTCCCTTGTCCCTCGGCCCCTGTTGCCCTCTTCGTCGTTCCAGCCCCCCTCGCGTCCTTTCCGTCTCTCTGTCGTTCCATATACTTGTGGTCGCACATACTTGACGCGTATGTGTTAGCAACTATCTGCCTCCCTTTCCCTTCGTCGCTCTGCCATTCTCTTTCGAGGGACACGTACGGTTTCATAAGCGCGTCGGCGTTGCGCTCAACCCTCCTGCCAACCGTACACAAATTTCTGCCTTTCTTCTGTATCCCATCTTTGCATCCTTTTCGTGTTTTCACGTTCGCACATGAAATTCTTCTTCCATTTTAGCTTTTTTACGCGCTTGTACCTTGTTGAATTTATGGGCTGTATTTTTGTATGGCGTAGGGTATACGGAGTTATCCATTTTATTTCGTTTATTCTGTTCTCTTCTTCGTTTATCGCTCTTTTAAATGGTTAAGTGCAAATGTTATTTGAAAATGTTTCACATTATTTATTATCTTCCTCGCCCTTACGAAGTGAACTTTGCACGAGTATCTATCATGCAACGGACAAGCTTTTATTTTCCTCTCTTTCTCTCTCTCTCCTTCCCCCCCCCTCTCTTCCTCTCTCCCTTTCGCTTTAGAGAGGTGGGCACGTGGATTTTACTTTCACCTTTTGCCTGTTCGTTCGCACCACGGCGATACCCAACGCTCTCTCTCCGCACCCCCGCCGTTTTCACACATCGCCATGTTTATATGGAAAATCTGCACAGAGTTATTATTAGCCGGCCTTCGTTTCGTCGTTTGTATACCGATCTTACGCCCACGCTCGTCCCTTTTTCCCTCGTCCGTTCTACTGTTTCGTCATTAGAGACAAGGTAACTCTAAACTATCATTATTTGCCCACTATATTCACACCCTTATCTCTCTCTTAAGCCGGTATGCAAATTTTATGCTCGTGTGCTGCCTCTTGGTATATTTATCTTGAATATACTGACCATTTCTTCTTCTATCTTTATATTATGTATAATAGTCCGTGGTGGTGAAATAGCGAGGTCGTACATTATTGCATTAAGCGTTGGTATCGATCGATGTCGCAACAACATCGATTAATTCTGTTTTATCTGCTCAACATTTCTTAAGGCGCCATTTCAGCAATTTGTGGAAAGATTTGTAGTTTCGTGCTTGATTAATTTTACGACCTTTTTGTTTTTATCTTATATTCCTTCAATTCTCTATTTTCAAGGTCCATTAGTCGAAATCTACTAATTTACCGATGCTTGATATTCGATTTCGAACTACGTTCTATCAATTTCGAATCTACACTCTGACCAGACTTGTTCTATGATTGAACACATGAATTATCTATTCTCGTCTGTTATCCGTATGAAAAACTCTTTCTCGCTCTTTTTCATTTTATCGTCTTTCGATTCCTTGTTTCCGAGATGAATCAATCGAAATCAATGAATTTACCACTCGATATTTCCCATCCAATTCAAAACTACGTTACATCAATTTCGAATCTACCTACCTACCTACCTACTACGATCAGTGATTGTACTTTACGATTTCCACGCGAATTATTCGTCCTTGTTCGTAAAAGTGTTTTTACACCCTCGCAACCCTTCTTCGTTTTATTTTAATATTCCATTCTTCGTTTCCAAGATTCACCAATCGAAATACATGAATTGTCACGAGTTAATTAATCGATCAATCTAAATCTACGAATTCATCAATCTCTCACTCTTCTCACCCAATTCCAAACTACGTTCTATTAATTCCGAATCTGCCCCTTACTAACCCGTTTCTACGACTTCCGCGCGAATTATCCATTCTCGTTAGCCACGCATACGTACGCAAAACTCCTTGTCCACGTTCTCACCCTCGATTCACTACCCTCTGCCTCGTTTCCGTGTTTATGACAGCATGCGTTTACGTGCATAGGCCGGCCGCTCTTCCTCTTTCGCCCTCGCCACCTCACGTTCCTCTTCTCTGTCTCTCTATCACGGTTCGCGTGTAACCACACACATAGTGCCTGGTATATAGGAGTCAGCCTGCGCTCGTGTACCTCCTCTATGTACGTACGTATATAGTACGTAGGCGCTTGGTACATACATATCGGTCGTGCTATCGATTATTTTACCCATGTGGAACTTTCCCCTATCCTCCGGTCGCCCCACTAGGCGTCGCGACGCCCGGTATAGAGCGTGATATCGACGTTACATCGCTGCCTGCCCCTCTCCTGCCTCCCCTCCACTGGACTAGTCTCAGGAACGGCGAAACTGGACGATGCTATCGTGCCCTCGTTTCAAGATCGACCCTCGATTTTTCCACGTTTTTTTCTACTCGCTTCGTCGTTTACACGATAAAAGTTCTTTGATCGTTGTTATTATCAAATATTATTCGCGATTAGATATTATTTATTTATGACCAGACTATAGACTCTTTATGCAGATTCATACTTTTATGGGAACGATTGCGAAGAAGAAATCTAAGCAGAGATTTGTTTAACACTGAATATTCTAACGAGAAATTTACTTTGCGAATGTTATCTATCTTTGCGTATTACGTTGCATATTAGTTGTGATATTCCTTTTGAGAGCAGTGGATCGTAGGGGAAAGTTGGATTATGAAATTTTTTAGCTTTACCCTTCATAGAAAGCGTGGACTTTTTCAGAGGAACTTATTGTCACGCAAGGTAATTTATTAGTAATGACAACTTGTAATTTGTTACTTGTTAAACTTTACTAATGATATTCTAATCTGTTTAACCGTATAATAACTAATAATTTTCCAATAGAGGCTTTGAGATGAATTTTCCTTTTGACAATAAATAAATGTAAAATTTGATCAAATTTAAAAACAAATAGGACCTTACGTTCTAATACGATTTCATATTTATTTAAAACTAAATCAAAATTGCCCCTTACAGAACTGCAGGGAAACATAAGACAAGTGTACATTCTAATTAAACGAGCCAACCAATGAGAAATCGAGTCGAGATTCCTCGAGATTTCGCAAAAAGTGGCGTTTCCTTTCTCTAAAAATTGACTGCTACATCGAAGGGAAATCGAGCGGCGGCTCGCGAATCGTGTGGGGTTTCTCTCTGTCGGATTGCTGGGGCGCAACGCGTTTTTATTTCTCGCTGTTCGACTTGACTGGCCGATATCGATTTTATTCGGTCGCGAACGCCGATGGATTTCGTGCGGATTGTGTTCTCCTCGCGTGGCTCGAAATCGGTCACAGGTGTGTGACCATTTCGATTCCACCGATCGATTGGGTTACCTGTTCTGTCTCGTGCGCTAGTCCAGCTCTTCGCGCGGGAAAATATCCCAAAGTTCGCGCACGCTGCTTACGCTGCGGAAAAGTTCTGTCACAATTTTATCAGTAATTTTGCAATTAAAATATATTTTGTCAAAAGTAAGAAGAATATTTTTGAGCAATAGCGTAACATGTATTATTAATATTTCCTTTCTACACAAAATAATCGTCAGTATTGGCGATAAAGGATATTTATTTTCCAAATCGTTTATTTCGAGATTTTCGTTACTTTCGTAGAGGACTTGTATAGGATGTTTGACCGTGAGATTTATTGGACGAGATTGCTCGTTGTTGTAATTATAAATTAGTATACAGGCTATAGTCTCCTAGACGCTCGTACAGTGTATAAGTCGTAAAATAGGATCGCTAATGACTCGTTAGTTAGATCGATAATTCGTTGATAACTGGTTGATAACTGATCGACAACTGACTGTAACTCTTCCTTGCGATCGCGTCCGCTTATTTATATTGGTCGGGGGAGAGTCGGAAAATTTTAATTCGCCTTTGTTCGACGGTTGCACGTAGCGACGACATTGTTTTGCTCGGAGTTTATTTATTCTTTTATTACGTGTATCCATCAAAGTGGCAATAATGTGTAGTCATAAGTTGCAATAGTTTGTAGGCATAAGTTGCAATAGATTGTAGTCATTAGTTTTAGATGCTAGAGGTAAGAATATGCTGAGTGCAATACAAGAAATGTAAGGATTGTAAAATCGAAAGGTCGTCCAAAGCCGAGAGGCATCTTGATACTCCGAGGCAAAACAACAACATGATTTGAATTGTCCCCTAACTGATGTGCCGCTACACTTTATTATATCATCAGACAGTTAAAATACATAGCGCTATAGAGAACTGAATTGTAGAAGTTGGCTGATATATTGCAACAGGGTAATTATTATAAAATAAAATACGTTACATAACAGAGAGTTGACTTGTCGAAGGTTTGAATTGTAGAAATTAGTACATGTATCACTCATTACACGCTAATTACAGTCGGGTTAATTGATTCGAATCTACCTAAGCGTACAACGGTTTAGTTGCTTGTTAAATGAGATCTGCCCTTTAAGGAACAAAAATAGCCGGTTAACGTTTGCAGCGGTACAATAATTCACACGAAACGTGAATCTACAAAATGTCGAGCGACTGTCTTTTGTCGTAGAAACCAACCAAAACTTCAACAGCAACCGACTCGATATCAAAGATAACAATTCTAGCAATGAAAAAATATTGCTAGTGATTTTTCGGAGTTCTGTTACAATAATCGTTGTACATTCGTCGTATTACTTTAATTTTCGTTTTTCCTGTATCAACGCCTGCTTCTTCCTGTCCGCTATATATCCTTTGCCCTCCAAAACTTTACTCTCCTCACTCTTTTCTCTGATAATTGATTTCTTGATGTTCATATTACAGATACTTCCAGTTAATTGAAGCGCTTAAGGGAAATAAAAAAAAAGTGTATGTATATTTTGCAAAAACAATGGCTTTTTCTATTCAAACGCTCGCCACTACATTTCCGTGACAAAGTACACAACGAGAATAATAAGGACAACGAGATGACGAAAAATTTCATCAGATAGCGAAAGAAACCGTCGCGTCGTAATATTCAACAACAACGGATGAAAACTGCGCAACGGCTGCAAGAGGGCAGGTTTCCCTTGGATGAGCATTCCTTAGGCCGGGGGTACTAAGAACGGTCAGTCAGTCCCTGAGCCACCCCTTCGTAGCGTTTCGACCTCGTCCCGCTACCCCTTCCGACCCGTCCCTCCTCTAGACCCCTGCGTATCGAGTTCGTTACAGATCCCCGTCGCAAGATCTCCACCCCTCTTTGTTCCCCACCCGGTAGACCCCTTCTCGTCCACCTCCCCGCTGGCCCTGCTCGTCGCGAAGGACGCACGAAGCGGCTCGTCGGCACGTAGTAGTCGCGTTCGCGATTTGCGCAACTCCGTGCTCGCTTCCTCTTGTTCGAAAGCGAGCGGATTCCTCTCGCTCCCTCCGTACTGGGGTTGGAGCGCGCGCCGTTCTCTAAGCCGCGGCTAACACACTTGCGATTGTATCTGACATCGACTCGTTAATCAGCTAATAGTTGACTGCAGCAAGGATAATCGTAAAGGAAGGCAGAAGGTTGAAATATCTAAAAATTCTTTTTCGAGATCTCGAGGCGGAAGATCGTGTTGCCGCGAATTACCACGCAGTTTCTTTCCTTCTTAGTCCACCGTTGCAGGGGTGGCACTCGACGAAGGGAGGATAACAGACAGAAAGAGAGAGAGAGAGAGAGAGAGGGAGAGAGAGGGTGATAGGGAGAGAGAGAGAGGAGGTGGAGAAGGACGGTGAGAAAGTGTGACAGGTTCCGAAGGGGTGCGCGCACGCGTGCGCGTGAATGCGCACCAGCAACGGTACGGACAGGGATCGCGAGTCGAAGAGGATCACGGTCGGGGATGTTCGTTCCGCGTGCTTCCAATCGTCCACGATTCAACGATTCATCGACCGATAGGCTTTGCTCCCCACCGATACGGCATCATCGCGGTCGAAGCCGTTCCTCGACGGCTGGAATCGAACCGGGAGAGTAGAGAGTAGTACGTACGGTCGCGACGAAATCGATCCGCCGTCCGCGCGACGACGCCTCTTACCGCCACCCCCGCCATTGATCCGACCTATCGACGCGTTCTCTCCCCAGGGTCTGTCGCGATTGACACGCCGCTTCGACCGATCGCTTCGAACCGATCGCGTTCAGACTGGCTAGACCGTGAGCTTTGCCACACGCACAGGGGTCGCTCGCGTTCGAGAAGACTCCGGGAAGAGGACATCTCTGCTCCCTACCCTTGCAGGGACGGGGATGCGCGTTTCGATCGTGTAATTGCGTCGAAACCTGTGAACGAGACGCGCTGCTTGCGACAATCGCTTCGGCACACGTGGAGGAACGCTGATCGATAGACCGCTGCTGTACAGAGTGGTTCCGCGGTTCGATTGTCGATTGATCCGAAGATTCGGTTCGAGACTGCGAATTACGCTGTAGTGTACTGGTGGTTTTATCGGAGGATCGAAATACGTTCTGATCCAGATCATTGTTTCGCCGGGAAGTATATTTAAATCGAAGATTATCCGGAAAGACTAAAAAAATACGAGAAAACACCGTAAAGATTCTACAGAGTGGAACAGGTTGAAAGAAAGAAGAAAAATGTTTAGAAGATCACACGCAGAGACGTTCGTGTAATATCTGAAAGGAAGTAAGTACGACAGTGGCACCGATGAGCTTTGGTTTCGTGGAGAAAAGAAGATCGAGGTGGACACTCGATAATCGGATCGAGCTCGGAGACAAGGACGCGCTCATCGGTCGAGGATAGGTCGCCGGGTAGTCGATGTTTATGCTCGAAGTATCGGCGCATCGAGCAACGTTGGTCACGAGGTATCGGAAAATCGATAGAAAGCTGACTGACGCCAGAGCGGTAGCGGCGGCGGCGGCGGCGGCGGCGGCGGCGATGCTGGTGGTGGTGGTGGTAGTGGTGATGGTGGTGGTAGTGACAATGTCGACGGCGCGCACGTAGCGGTCCCTCGCATCCACGACGACGAATATGCCATCGTTGGCGACATAGACTCCGTTGGGGGTGGCTCCAGTCGCTTCTTTCTCGGCCGGGAGATCGAAATATTCCGCGGAGACAACTTCACACCGAAGACAATTTCACGCATCTTTGAGACTTTGCGTTCACGGAACACGGCGGACGCGTACTTTGGAGAAGCAACAAAGAGAGAAAGAGACCGAGAGAGACAACGTGTCGTGGAAGAGGAAAGAAACAGAAAGAGAGAGAGAGAGAGGACGAACAAAGGAAGGAAGGAAGGAGGATAAGAGAGGTCGCAGAATATGCGACTGCGTTCAGCTGGTTAGTCGAAAATCGGAAGAAAGATCGGCTCGAATCCCGCTCGTGCGAAAAGGGGGTTAGGTTTTCACGTGGTGATCCGCAGTGTCTCGGAGGAAGAGGGAATCGCGCAGGTACGCTCACCGGTGGCTCGCGAGAGACCGAGTGGTGGTGATGGTGGTGGTAGAACAGGGGTGTACACGTCGGTGGCGCGGATGTGCTCGTAAGCGCGAGATGAACTGAGGGACACGCGAATAGAGACGATCGGAGGGAGTCGGAGCGAAAGAGAGGGAGAGAGAGGAAGAGATCAGAGGGTGAAGAAGAGAGAGAAGGAAGGATATACGGAGTGGCACGAGTGGCGAGTCGCGAGGACGAAAAGAGGAGAGGATATAGTAGTACGGTACGAGTCGCACCTGGACCCGGAGGAATCGCGCTTAGAACGTAGCACGCGTCAGGATTGTCGCGCAGTGAATTCGTAAACCGAACTTACGAAAGACCGAACGAACGTGTATTAGCGCGAAAGAAAGAGAAAGAGAGAAAGAGAGAGAAATAGAGAGCGTGAAGAACGCACGAGCCCGCCGCTAAAAGCGTGTAGAGTGAACCAGGTGGTAAAACAGTGCTACTGGTGGTGGTAGTGGCTGGTGGTGGTGGTGGTGGTAGTTGTTGTTGATGGTGGTGGTGGTGGTGGTGGTGGTGGTGTTACTGGCAGTGGATCTGGTGGCGGCTTTGGAGTCAGAAGGGAAAGGGGCGGAGTGAAACGGAACGGAAGGGTCCCTTGGACAGCTCGGTATACCGGCGGCCACCTAGGGGGAGCGAGAGAGAAGAAGAGAGAAACTGACGGAGCGAGACGGATAACAAGACTCTCGTTCCTACCCCCCTTCTCTAGTCGGTTACCCGCGCTCGCTTTCTCTCTCTCTCCGTTTCGTATGCTCTTTTTCCCTGGCACTCTCTCTCCCTGTCGCTCGACACGAACTAACGTATTCACTCGAGCGCAGAGTGTGTGTTCTCACTCGCTCCGCGTATGTCATGGGCGCACGGTGGTCGCCGCCGCTGTGGTACCGGATCTCTATGCCGATCCGACGTGCTGAATGTGGTGGAGTAACAGTAACAGTAACAGTAACAGTAACAGTAACAGTAACAGTAACAGCAACAACAACAACGGCAACAACAACAACAACGTTTGATTCATCCACGTCGAAAGGAGTAGTGGCGGGAACAGTAACGGTAGTAACAACAGCAACTGGCAAGTCGACGGTGTCCTCGTGCACGAGAGACGTCGTCCTCAGTCGCGGTCACGGTGGCACGACGATTCTGATTCGCTCGAGGTATCCGAACACGAGGCAGTGCTCGTGCTGCTGTTGGAGGTTTGAATCTTTGTCCTCGTTGCTCACTCCACCTTTGTCTTCGTCCTCGTCGTTCTCGTTCTCGTCGTCGTCGTCGTCGTCGTCGTCGTTGTTGTCACCGTCTTCGTCGTCGTCGTCGTCGTCGTTGTCGTTGTCGTCGCCGTTGTCATTGTCATCGTTGTTGTCATCGTCTTCGTCGTCTTCGTCGTTGTATCGGTGTCCGCCGCGATCGTTCCTTCGGTGCTCGTGAGGTAACGCAATTCGCGACTAGTCTTCCGCTGAGTGACACGCCGAGACAGTTGTGCCAGACGCAGACCAGAATTGACAAAAGGGAGAGAGAGAAAGGACGAAGAAACGAGTGGTGGTGTGATAAAAACTGCGACGCGAGAGAATCGTGTTTCGTGTACGCGCGTGATTATTCTTACTATTACGAATATCGATAATGTCGTTATCGTACGGTTGATAATAGCAGTATCGCGGAGGACCGTGACAACCAACTGTAGAAAACGACCGATCGAAAACGAAAACGAAAACGGGAGTGGTGAAGAAGGAGATTTGTTGGCCGCAGGAATACGCGAAGAATACACGACACGGAGCTCGCGAAGGTGCACCGACGACGCACAGCGAAAGACAGAGAGGAAAGTGCGCGCGCGATATTCTCGCGGTGAAACGATCGTATCCCCCGGTGTGTGCACGCGGTGTGTCCGAGCACGGGAGAGCGAGTGCGCGACCACCCGAACTAGATGTGCGTAAATGGAAGGTATAGGGGACATAGCCGATCATCAATCGCATAGCGAGCAATTACTGGACTCGGTCGATTCCCCGGCGGCGATTTCTACGCATGGCCGGGGAACCAGTGGGGGTGGCTCGAATGGGAACTGCGCAGGTGGAGGAGGGAACGGAGGTGGTGGAGGTAGTAACAGTGGTGGTAGAGGAACGGTGGTCGGTGGGGGTAGGCATCACCATCATCACCACCACCATCATCACCACCATCACCACAATCAACAGCAACAGCAACATCAGCAACATCATCAACAGCAAGCAACGATTCGTCTTCATCCCCAGCATCATCATCATCATCATCAGCAGCAGCAGCAGCAGCAGCAGCAGCATCAACATCAGCAGCAACAACATCAGCATCAGCACGAAGGCAGCGGAGAAGGAACGGGAGGTAGACACATCCTTGTCGGTGGAAGTGGTAGCAACGGTGGAGGTGGTAACGCAGAGGGTATGTCGTCTTCCGCGTCGCAAAGTCCCGACATCGCGTGCGCGAGCTTGCCGCTGGAACTACTGGCGGCTGGCGCGCTCGGCGTCAAGGAGGAGCGAGAGCTCGTCTCCGCGGAGGATTTGTCGTCGTCCCAGGAGCCATCGGGAGGCAGCAGCAGCAGTAACGGAGACGCCGGTGGCGGTAGCAGCGGCACGAGTGGTGGTGGTGGTGGCGGCGGCGGTGGCGGTGGCGGTGGCGGTAACATTGGCGGCGGTGGTGGCGGCGTTGGCGGCGGCGGCGGCGGCGGTAGTAGTGGTGGTGGTGGTAGTGGTGGTAGTGGCGGCGGTGGTGGCGGTGGTAGCAGTGGTGGTAGCAGCAGCAGCAGCAGCAGCAGCATTAGCAGCAGCAGCAGTGGCGGCAGCGGCGGAGGTGCCGTCGGTGGCGCCGGTGGTGGCAACGGAAACGGCGGCGGCGGTGGCGGTGGCGGTGGTGGCGGCGGTGGCGGTGGTGGAGGTGGTGCCGGTGGTGGTAGTAGACAGAACGCGAGGGAGCCCCTGTCGGTGATCGTGCCACCTCAGGACGTGGACGTGGACTCGCGCGACGCCGACTCGGAGCTCCTCAGTCCGGGCAAGCTAACGCCGACGTCGGGGATAAGCGTCTCGGTCGCGAGTATGATCGACGCGACGGACTTCAGGGCGATGCAGCCGGAGCCGACCTATCAGACACTAACCTCGGTCGCGGAAAGGATGTCACCGCCTGGCTTCAGTCCGGGTTCCTCTTACGCGACCCTGACGCCGTTACAGCCGTTGCCGCCGATCTCGACGATGAGCGACAAGTTTGTATACAGTGCACACGCGGCTGGCGGCGTCACCGGTAGTTTCGCGGTCATGCAAAACAACGGCCTCGGTAACATCGGCCTCGGGATGGGTAGCTCGCCGTACGCGTACGACAAATTGCCTTCGATGAGCATGTCGCCGCCGCACAATTATCCTTCTCCGGGCGCGGGCCTCCAGCCGAGTCCTTTGTCGCCGCAGAGCGCCTACAGTCAGAGCGGATTGAACTCGCCGCACAAGTCCGCCAGTCCTCACTACGATCCGGCCTTTTTGCCGAGGTTGCAGCAGAGCCCAGCGGCGTTGAGTCCAGCTTCGCCGGCGACCGTCTCGGCGACGGCCACTTTCGCGCCTTCTCATCATTCCCCGCCCACGCATTCGGTGCCCGCTGCCTCGCCACCACCTATGCAGGCCCAGCTGCAGCAACAGCAACAACAGCAACAGCAACAGCAGCAGCAGCAGCAGCAGCAGCAACAGCAACAGTCGATGCCGCAACAGACGATATCGCACACGCAGCACGTGCAACACACCTCGGTCGTTATGAAGACCGTTCCGCCACCCGGCAACGGGGCCGGTGAGGTCGAGGAGATCAACACGAAGGAACTCGCGCAGAGGATCAGCGCCGAATTGAAGAGGTACAGCATACCGCAAGCGATATTCGCCCAGAGGGTTCTGTGCCGTAGCCAGGGCACGCTCAGCGATCTACTGCGCAATCCGAAGCCGTGGTCGAAGCTCAAGAGCGGCCGCGAGACCTTCCGACGGATGTGGAAATGGCTACAGGAGCCAGAGTTTCAGAGAATGTCAGCCTTGCGGCTAGCAGGTTAGTCCTTCAGTCGAAATATCTCCTATGATACAGCGACACACTCCTTTTCTCGTCACCTTTATCTTTGCTAACCTCTCTAACTGGAACAGTGTCTGCAAATATACTTATAATTATATATTATGTCTATATTCTAACCAAAAAGAAGAAACAAAATCGCGCTATCGTCTCGAGCGCGCGCGCGCGTCTAATCCGTGAACGCGGTCTAATCCCTGATTTACGGCTTTCACGCGTATATCGTTGTCGTTCCCCGCGACGCGACGGATCCAGCGTGTCGCTCGCTTCGGGAATCTTTTCGTTACGATTCCCGCCTCGAATTTCGCCTTCTTACTTGATCTTACCTTTGCCAATCGCGAATGCGAAATGCTTGCCAATCCGCTCAATAGATGTACATATACCACCTTCTCAAACAGTAGCTCTATAGCTCCACGTCGAGTCGCGTTTTGCTCGGATATTTCCAAGCTACCCAAAACCTCTCGAAGTACTACGTCTCCGTAGAAAGCTAGTTTATACTGTTCGACAGATTCTGTTCGACTCGTGTCATAATTCTATTCTCCCTTGATCCCTAAAACGTTCAGAAGATCCCAAGATCGAATGTCGATCGTTATTTATTCGTTATCGTTATTTTATATCGTTATTTGGAACGACGAATACGACAAAGGATAACTGTGATATACGCTGAAGGATGTCCGGGTGACAAGAGGACGTGGTGGCTTCGTGAAAATCACAGAAATCACGGACAGTCGGAGGACGGACGGATAAAGAGAGGAAGCAGGGCGGTCTCCGTGTTTTGGAGACGGCCAGACGAAATCGGACGAGCGCGTGCACGCGCGTAAGAGACGCGGGCGGAAGCGCACACGTGGCACCCACGTGGAGAGGCGTTCCCTTCCATATCATTCAGAGATAGACGCGCGGAATAACACTTTTCGAATTCAACATCCTTTGCCCCGGCACAACAGCGCGTACAGGTATTGATCGTGGTCACGCGGTGTTCGCGGCCAGGCGCAGACGCGACCTCGACGACGCCATGTTCGCCATGCCGCCGCCACGCTGTCCGCCATCCCTTCTCCCGCCTTTCGACAACCCTTGTCCCCTGTCCAACCGAGAAGCGTGTTATCTTCTGCTCTGTGTGATTTCGCGCCGGTGCGTGCGCCCTTCCGCCACTTCTTTCACACTTTTACTCGAACAAGTCACTCGATGACAGAATTATTTCTATCGTTTTAAGATCTTCCATTGGTCGTAAATGTCTCCTTTCAATGGTCTTCGATATCGAGATTTCACGATGATGCGTGAGAATTTTTTCTTTACTATTATTATTTCACAAAAGATTTCTTCCCTTCGTTTCGGTTAGGGTAAAATACTTGTAATTGCAATCTTGTATAGCGGCTATTGGAAATTCCGGTGGGATTTCAATAGGAGATGTTGACGCAGGGTATTGGTTTCTCGGTCTGTTTAGGTAACGAGGTTTAATGACCCGGCGAATCGTTGATTGATGATCTAAGTTTCAGCGGCTCATGGTTTTAGTTTGTACAATTCGAATAGGTTCTCTCTGACTTCTAATCATCTTCTTATAGTGGTATATATATATATATATATATATATATATATATATATATATATATACGAATATATATATATATATATACCATGTAGAAACCGTCATCTTCTGATTATAAGGGAATAGGAGATGAACAGAGAATAAACGATAGCAGTAACATCTGTTCCAACATATTGACCATTGTCTATCTTCTCTTTATAATTACAAGTATTTTACGATAACGTACGAAAACGAAAACAAAAACGTCATCAACTTTCGAATCAACAGCCACGATAGCAACATTACTTATTGTTATATAATAGACGCAACGCAACGTAAACGTTAGTAATAGCTGTGTTGTTATCGACTGAAATTTTCTCTATCCAGCTCCTAAATCTTTGACCCTATTTGCTATCAATCCCAATGACCAAAACGAGTCGCTATTTCAGACGAGAAATGACTTTTCTGATTCTAACTGTCGCGTATATAGCAAAGAAGGTCAAGACACAGAGATGGCAGGGGGTCAGAAATAAGAAAAGCAAACTCGCGTACAGGGACGACAAACATTTCTCCCAAGCAGCGGGCTCTATTCTCATCCTCTTTCCGTCGTTCCTTTTGTACGATGGCAAAGGCGTAAAGATAATGTCGAGGAGGGGCCAGTAACTATTCTGTAGCCAGTCGAAGCGCTTCCTCCATTCTCCCTTTCGCTCCTTAAAGCCTCGCATAAGGGTCGCGGAAAGGCCAGGAGCGGGGAGCCAGAAGAAAGCGTGGAAGAAAAGGTGGCAGTAGCAAAGGGTTCGTCGACGAAACAATGCTGGGAGAAGAAGGGTTCGATCCAATGCCCTTCAGATTAGAGTCCCCGCCATTGTTTCTCACGTTTCTTTTTCGCTCCGTTTCCAAGTGTCTTGGTGTCGTCTCATTAAAAACACGTTCGAAAGTGGCGCGCGCGCGAAACACAGGCGGTCACCCCCTTGGGAATCCTCAGGATCTCAGTCATCCCCTTTTCTAGGAAGACAACCCATGGTAAAGGTTATTCGATTCCTCGATCGATTCTTCTTGTCATTTTTCTTGCAGAATTTTGTGTGCAATAGAATTCTATTTCTATTTGTGATCTGTACGCATCGAGGCAACGGTTTATACAACTGGGCTTCATATAATACTGCCATTCTAAAATAAAATATTCTAGTTTCAAGATACATATTTCGAAATATTTCAAGTTTCTCGTGTTTTTCATCTGTTCTTAAGTAAGCTTATATTATATGTATAAGTTGTTGCAAACTAATGACCAATATTTTTAATTGTTTCTTCAGTTTCGGAGTGGTAGATAAAGACATTTTAATCAAGGAGGGCAGGACAATAGCAGTTCATGTTCTGATAAATAAATTCAACCGGCGGCTCATTTAATAGAACAATAACTAAATAATTTTATTCCAATAAATACACCGTAGATGATTAATGCATTTATGAGAAGCAGGTGCCAAAATATACAAAGTGCATATAATATCCAAAAAACGCATAAAATATTTAAAGTAAAATAATCTTTATAATATATAATAGGTGAAGTAAATCTCCCGTTTAGCCTCTATTTCCTTAGTTGCGTTCATAAAAATATAAAATTGTATAAATATTCGTATGTTTCCAATAAATGGAATTCCGATAAATTCAGTCACACTGTCAATTACCAGAATATTCTTCTTCTGTAAATACGAAAGTATCGTGTCAGAAAAATGTAACAAATATCAAATGGAAAGGTATAAATTTATCGAGAATTATTCGGGGCAGATATTTTGAAGTTTCCGTTAGTCCAAATTTTGGTCAGCTGATCCGACGGCATAAATATTTGACTTTGCTTCGCATTTTCATCAACGCGTAGTTTTCTCAGAACTAGGAGTTAAAATTTCCTCAAGGAAACTACGATTGTTACAAATGAAGAGGACGACTGTGATACCTAAGAACGCTTTCGTTTCGCGGCAACTCGTGCATAGCCGTTATGTATACGGCCTCGTAAATGATTCAGAGCGAGGATCGATGGGAAAGCGGTGCTAATTCCAGTCCCCGTATCTTCGGTTTGTACGCTTGCAATAATGGACGCGCGGCTGTAGTAATAGTCGTATCGATCGTGCCGCGAACTCCAAAGCAACAAACGTTTCGCATTCACCAGCTTTTTCCTTTTTCTCAACCGTACTCCAGTCGAACCTTCGACGCTGTGCCAACCGAATCTTCACGAGCGAATTCAATTTAGACTTTCGATCGGTCTAATTTCGATACGAAAATTCGGTCGAACATGGTTATAGAACGCGGTCGTATCTTTTTTCATCCAAAGACTCCGCTTTTTCCTAGCGTATCTCTTCGCGAATCCATAACGCGATGCAACGTTTAACGGGAGAAAAGGTATCGTTGACGACTCGTGCTAGCGCCAAGATCGATTGTTCTCTCGATTGTAAAAACACATTCGACGTGTTTTTTTCCTTCGTTTTCCGTGCTCGATCTATTCGTAGATCGCAGAAACGTCATCGGCGACCTCATTACCGTTCAGCCTGTAACCTTGAGGCGACTTTTTCCTGAAAGAAGCAAGCCCCTAATTTAAACTTCATTAACTATGCCTGTAACACGCGTGCTAGGAGGAAACAGCATCGACGAAAATAATAAATCATTTGGCGGTAGATGAAACCTCTACTAGGATTCCATTCCTTCAATATTCACAAGAATATAGTAAAATATACGAAATTGCATAAACGCCTATAATCTAATGCGATTTACGTAGGTGGGTTTTGGTTTCACGAACAAGTAGACGAATGAAAGGATCGCTGGAATTTATATTGGAAATTCGTTTTTATCGAAGTCGTGGCAGCTACTGATCGAAATTCATTCGATAATGACTGTCTCTGACTTGCCTCTGACTGTCATTTGCGCTTAATCGCGTTCACCGGTGTTATCGATCGTTAAAACGGGTCAGGTACATTAGTTACAGAGCCAGCGGGTCTCTCCTGTCCACGTATTTACTTTTCCCCACCCTGATGTGTCATTATCCGTCCTCGTAACTGCGTCTCTGATTTCGGTTTCCGTGATCGGTGCTCTTTCAGCTCGCGTGCCAACTTTCGCCCAGGGAAAATTGCCAGATTCGTCGTCTGAGCGGTTCCCGATTTTACAATTAACTTCGCTGTTTCAAGCATCGATATGCGACGGATTTCTAATTTGTTTAGATCTTTAGATTTTGGGTTTTTAGTTCGTTCAGATTTTGCGGTATCTTTGTGGTACAAAGTTTACAGCTTCGAGGTTACGTTTATTTGTTAGTATCTCTGTGATATGAATTTTTGCATATTTTCCTAACTTCGAGAACATCGAAATCTGGGTATTTCAATTGACTCAGCTAAAAGTCGGTCAAAATACTCAAGCTAAATGAATTCAGAATTTTTGTGCAACCAGTCGTCAAAGTTTCAAAGCCAAAAAATTTGATCGGGCTAGATTTACAAATTTGAGCTTACTTTCAAGCTTATTGTTAGATAGTCCTATGCCGATGATCATGCAGGCATGCCAGCAGATCCCAGCCGGTTCTAATCGCGGCTACGCGATGCTCGCGCGCGAAAGAAATTACAGATGCGAGTGACAGCTGGCTGGAAAGGTGTCGTTCGCAGGCCCGAAACGCAAGGAATAAAGAAATGGCGGCAAGAAACGAAGAGATATCGAGAATAGGAGGGGAAGGACGAAGGGGGAGAGAGAGAGAGAGAGAGAGAGAGAGAGAGAGAGACAGAGGAAACGGTCGTGTAAGCAGTAACTGCCGTAAGCAACGGGGACGAGTGACGTCACGGCCCCTCGTGGTACCCACATCATCTGTCGTCGTTGCTTCGAGAAGCGACAACGAAAAAGAAAAAAAAAGATAAAAAAGGAAAGGAAAAAATATTCAAGAGGTTTCGTCGCGATCGGCGCCTCGTTTCAAGGATGCGTTCTCGTACGCGTAAGGATCACTTCCTGTGAACCTCTCCTCACCCCTTCCTTTTGTCCTATTCTTTCGCGTATTTCTGTTTTCGTTCCCCGTTCACGATCTGCTCCATAAAATCGAAGGTGGATCCCTCGAGTCTCTCTCGTGCTCCCTTGTGACCTCGATTCCTCTGCTCCTGATAACGCCCTCGTGGCCGTTTGCTGGCAGCTGCTCCCGTTTTGATTCTATTCGATTTGGGCTGTTGCGAGTTTGCCACCGTAGTCCTGTCGAGAGATGGTAATTTACCGGTGAAACTTCTTCGCGTGGAAGGGATGTCCCGGTGTATAGATTTTAGGTAGTATTTACTCGGAGTTACGACACTGTGTCAAAGCCTCTACGATAGCATGGAAATTCTCGTCTCTTAAACAGAGACCTAATTGTTAGTCGCTGTGATCGATCGGAGGGCGATGGGAGATGCAGAAGGAGTTCTTTAAAGTGTTCTTTTAATTCTTGCGATTGAAAAAAAAATAGCGGGAAAAAGTGATATCGAGAGAAGATTCATCGTTGGCGTAGTGAAAAATCTCGTGGAAGCACGTGCGTTGGTGCTCGAAACGCGTTTCCTCTCGTCACGGACAATAAAGAGCAATCGATGCGGGCTTTTACGCGACGAAGAGGACGCGCAGCGTGGTGACCGCCGCGGTTTCCGGCCCGTAGTCACAGGACAATTATTTTCAACGTGCTGGCTCCCCTGTTCCCTCGCAAGATTCCTCCTTTTCCAAGTATAGAATGTCCCCTATGCGCATGGCGACCGCTTCGTTTATTAATAACAATCGAAGACGCCGAAACCCGACTATGCTGGGATTTTTCATAAAACTCAACTCTCTCCAGTATAGAAAATTTTTAAATCCAGTATAGAAATTTTTAAGTACACACATTTGAAGTATAATTCGAAGCATGTTGCACGTGGTCACGGTGAGACTTTTTATAGTCGAAAGTTTCGGAAGGAAAGCAATCCTTGTTCGCGTTTCTCTTCGTCTAAAAAAGCGAAAGAATCCTGTGATATCTTTAATCTCGCTGTGCCTTTTAGTAATTTCCGACGTGATCAAAAGATTGGAGAATGACGTAATAATTTAATCACTGATTCGCATAATCTAGTCCAAATTGGCATCGTTATTCGCTAACTTTGTCTGACCGGATTTATCTAATTTTCAAACGACTCTAGCCCGTGATAATATCGTTGGGATGAACATAGAGGTTGAACGAACACAGGAGGAAGATGGCAACGGGTTCCAGGTAGTCGTGATCGCAGCACGCGCCGAAACACGACACTGATCGCTCAAAGAGGCCATACATGCGCTCGCATGTGCGATTCGTACGTGACGCTGACGCATGGCCAGTGAATTCCGCGCGTCTTGAATTGCCTATAGGCCATCGTTTCCGTGGGATATCCTGCCTGGCTTCGCGCGAACTCCGTTTCCATTTTCTATCAGTAAAATTCAGGGCAGATGTTTGTTTCGCAAAAATTTAATTATTTTAACACGATATTTTCGAAATGCTCCATGCGAAAGAATATCGTTCATTCGCTAGGTATGTGACACGACCGAGAAGAATAAATTTCATGGGAAATCTGCCTAGAATGAAATGTTTGAAATGAAAAATTATTAACATCAGGAACGCAAATATTTTATCTCATTGTAATTTTCACTGGTGATTATTTTAGCTTCCTTGTTTATATCTACTTTTTAGTTAAATTATTTTCATTAGTTTCATTAACTATTTCTCGTTGAAGTACCGAATGTACTCTGCAAACGAATCATCTATTCGCTCGTGTTATACAGAATTTTTAACAATTGTATCGAGTACAATACCTTTCGAGTCTCGAGAGTTTCTTAAGCGTTAAAACAGCTGCCTTATATAAACATTACAATTTCATTATGTAATTACGACATTCCCATCTTAGTAAACATCTCATTTATAGAGTTAGTGTTTAAAGATTTCTAGAACGAACAATTTCAAAAGTGTATCACCTCCGTGGAAAACCGATGATATTGCCTTCAATTCTCTGTTTAACTCCGCACGAAGGATTATCCCGTTACACCATGAATTTTACCTCGATCTATATATCTATCAAAGCGATCCTTTTAAACAAAAGGTCAGAGGTATTCTTTCACAAAGCTCGGAGCTTCGATTTCTTCTCTGGAAACCTCTGTTTTTAACTATGGATATATCAAAAGATTGGAAACGCAATGATAATGTACTCTATTTTCGTTAATCAAAATTTGACCTTTTACAAAAAAAAAAAAAAAAGAAAAAAGAAACTCTAACCTCTTTGACTCAGTATATAGCTCAGTATATAGCTCAGAGAGTATCTTTTTTATCCATTTTACATTTCAAAACTATCGATCGGTGATTCTGCAATTCGAAGAAGCAACGTTATACATACATATAACATCGCGAGCACGAGGGCAGTCACGATTCAAAAGCGGCACGAAATCGATCGATGGAAACTGCCTAGACTACCGAGGGCATTAAACATCGATCCCCCTGGGAAAATCGATTTTTTCCAGAGCCGACAGTGCACGCGCCAGAATCGCGTCCCGGTCGAGCAAGTTTGTTTTCGGATAGCCGTCGACCGAAAGAAAAGGCTATTCGGTAAATAAGCGGTGAATGGCCGCCACAAGGGGAACCAAGGTGCAGATGTCACGTTGGGGAACACCTTTTCTGGAACAGCTGTTACGTCGATCTACGGCCTAGGAAAATCCTGACCTTCTCTCCTGACCACCTCTCGTTTCACCTTTTACGACTCTAACCGATTATTAAATCTAAGAATTCAATTCTGAAAGAGGAGCCGCTTGTAAACGTCGAATTCTCGGACATGTAGTTTGCTAGCTCGTAGTCTGACTACTTGATAGCTGGCAAAAACTGTAATTGCTCGTTTTGTCGGTTGATTGAATTTCTGAATCGTGCTGGAGCTTTTGTTTCGATCAGGGAATTCCTATGATTCTTCTGGTCTCGATTAGGGAATGTGATTTTCATTGTAATTGTGATATAACGAAGGTTAGATGTGCTTATGGCTTTTGTCGCAGTTCATGGCGCAGTGAAAAGATTTAAATTATCCGATTTCCATTAGGGAGTTTTAGCGGTTCTCGCGGCGATTCTGTTAAATGTTCTTTCAAATTTTGTCGCGATTTGCGATGAAATGAAAAAATTCCAATTTTGCCACAAATGTTTAAGATTTCTCCGATTATTTTATGTAAATAGCGTTGCGATGAAAGCGGAAGGCACGTGACAAAGTATAGACGGATAAAAAGACAAAATAGATTTGTCGACTTAGTCAGGTAGTAAATTATCGAACGAGTATCAAAAAATCGAGCATGTCCGATCATGGTCAAAGTAACTCTCTAAATATCGAAGAGGAAGAGCCTCGGTGTATTTGTTCCTGCTATGAACGTTGATTTTCACGTCGCGTTCTCGCGAAGGCATTGTCGCGGTCGCTGGAAGCGCGGCTCGAATTAAACTTCACTCAGGTCGTTGATAAACGAAAGGCGACACTGGTATGTTTTACGATAAGCCCGATCTCCTCGAACGACACGGCTCGGTAAACGTTAACAAGAATTCTTTCGCGTCGAACCAAGAAAAAACGAGTGCCATCGACTCCCGGTGATCGTCGCGAGTCACGACTCTCGTTCCGATGTTTCAGAAGCGACTCGCCTTGATCCAGAGCGAAAAACGTCGAGTCTTGCCCGTTGTTTACCAGAGCTCATTCGAATTTTCTTTCCGCGATAACTTTGAGCAATCCGCCTGACTTTTCGAAATATCGCCCTCGTATCATCTTCCCTCGAATTCGTAGGAAGATTTTAAGCTTCGAAAGTTCTTTGAAACCTGGAAAGCAACAAATTCCGACGATTACAAAATATCGTTCATCCCGTAGAATCTTCAATAATTTACATACGTACCTTCTACTCTGATAAAAATTTCAAAGATTTCTTCAACCTTCTGAAACTTTCAAAGGGACTCCATATACCCTGATTAAAGTTACCTAAAACGAAAATCTTCGACTTATCAACAAAAGAACAAATAAAAGGAGAAAAAGGAATAAAAACCTTAAAGTATCATCGAATCTGTTCAAAGAAGCTCGCTAACGAAGTCGATTTCGCGACGAACATCATCAAATCTCCTGTCAAGGGTTGGGCGTAGGAAAAAGAGAAAAAAAGGAGAAATATTTCCGGAAAGTTTCGTGATGAATTCTCCCTGAAACTGCCTTCCGCAAGCTGACTCATCCTCCACGTCATGCATGCGGTATATGTCTATGTACACCACACGGAACACGTATTACACAAAGTCTCTTTCTCTCTCTTCATCACATTTGCAACAGACACACACACACACATACACACACACACACACACACACACACACACACCGAAAAAGAGAGGGAAAAAGAGAGAGAGAGAGAGGAAGAGAGAGAAAACTAACACACGTACGCAGCCACGAGGTTGTAGCGGCCCTCCTTCCTCTCTCTTTCTTTCTTTCTCTCTTTCTCTCTGTCTCTCGCTTTCTACCCTCCTTTCCAGCATGTAGACGTAGCGTAACAGGGTTCTCAGTGGGAACCGGCTTACTGTTACGAGGCATACATGTCAGTTTGCTACTGTTACGTACGTGACTCGCGTATGTACAGGCTGGTACCACCAACGTGGAAGGGGGATGATTCTTCGCGAAGGGGCAGAAGGGAAGAAGGAGAGAGGAAGAGGGGTAACAATGAGAAGAGAAAGAGGAAAGGAAAGCTCGCGTCGGCCCTCGACTCTTTTTGCGGCACCGGCTCGTTCCCGTTCCGTTTCGTGTTAACACTCGCGCGCACGGTTAATGATTAGTTCGCGCCGCGTTTCGCCGGATCTACCAGCCGCTGATGGCTGTTATTCAACGTCGAGATCGGGACTCGAACTTGTCAGTCGTAACCCTCTCCACCCCTAGGCGACTCTCGTCGTATTCAGGTTTTCTTCGATTGAGTTCGAGTGCCTCGATGGAAATTGTTTATTGCGACATCGAAACGACAATTTCAAGTGGATTTCGTGATCGAACATTGGATTCTAGGGGTGAGTTTAGGATAGTCGCGTTTCTCAAGGGTCGTAGTTCGTTGTTTCGCGCCGATTAGCCGGCTCGTTCCTTAATAAACGATTTCTATAATTATAATAACGTTTCTGTAATAATATTTCTGATTAGAATCTGTGTGTTCTTCGAGACGTCAATCTCAATCATCACGAGACTAGTTTTATTGCCTTTGACTTTTGTCTCGTTTCTTTTGCTTGTTATTCTATTTAACTTCGATAGTTATCGATGAACTCAAAGAAAAAGGCGAGATGTTTCTTCATTCCGAGTTTTCAGCGCGAACACAGACTTGAGAACAATTTACAACTTTGTATAAACATTTTATCGTATATCCGGATGATTATTCAATACTGGTTGGTGAAATTGTTCGGGACGTTCGTTGAAGACACAGTGGGGGATGATCGAGCGTCTTTCAATTTCGTCTGAAACGAAGAAACTTACGAGGGGTGACTTGAGAACGCACTTCTTGAAGCGGTATAAATACTTCGTTTAGAGACTTATTTTTCGAATTTCGTTTAGTTGGATCCGAGTATCCTTGTCATCGATTACCATACTACTATAGATATTATCTGGTACGTGAAGAAACATCCCTTGGAGAAATATCTTCAACTTCCGCAACATGACAAACCCTTGTAAACAGGAGATTTATAGTCGAATTTCACCAATTAGAGTCGTATGTAACGCAGTTAAAAGCATCTCGGTCATTTCTATACAGTTGCCAAAAGCATCAGGAAATTGTAAAAAGATTTAAAAATGCAATTTATTTTCTTCGAGATGATCACTCGCCTTTCCTCCTTACATCCCATAAAATAAACCAACGAGAATCACTCGCGAATGCCCCCCGTCATCATTCGAAGATCGGAAGTCTACACGGAAGATCGCAGCGAGCTGGTCTCAGAAGAATCTGCAAAGCTAAAAAGAAAAGACAAAAAGAGAAAGGAAAAAGAAAGAAAAGACGAAATTGTAAAGAAACACGCCTGGTCTCGAGGCGTCAAGCGTGAAATCGATATCTCGTGGGGTTCATCGAGTCCCAAACAGCCGGAACACGTTTTTCCGAATACCTGTTCGTCTCGAGCCAGCCAAACAGATAGACAAAGACACGCACCACGAATCGATCTACGTTTCGCGATATCGGCAATTGCAATGGTTTCGTTCCGCGTTTCTTTCGCCGACTTTTCCTTTCAGTTTGCCCGCGAACACCTCCCTTCTCTTTCCCTTCGATCGCTCCCTCCGCTTCCGGTATCTTCGATGGAAATTCGTTTTCTACCCTTTGCTACCTTCTCCTTCTGGTTTTTTTTTTCTGTTCATTTCTCTTACCACTCTATTGTGTTCTGTTGCTTCTATTTCTTTTTTTCAGTTTTACAGTGAACTGTTTTTTGGAAAGTATAATGTCAACCGGATGGTGTCTTCGAAGTTGAGGTCGGTCATGAATCGCGATAAAGAGATGATATTTTATCGCGATGGCGATGACAAGTTAGTCAATCGATCTTTGGTATTGATAGAATCTTTAGAAGTTTTCGAGTAACGAATAGGACACGCGTGGAGATGGAAGAATCTTTTGCATAACGACGAGCCAAATGTAATATTTTTAGATCGATATTTTGCAACGACGAGCGTAGAACATGTTTGATTTTATAATTATAAGCCACCTTTTCGATAATGAAATAAGGATCGTGCTTCGAAGACGCCCTCAATCGGCCAACCTTTAGTTTGTATCGATAAGTTACCGAGTACCTCTTAAGCGAACGCGTGACATACCCCTGCTTTGTGTTTTATGATTTCTTTCTCGGCACGTTTTGTCTCTTTTCCCGATTTTCTTCAGTTTGTTCGAACAAGGAAACGGAGAACGAAGTCACGTACTACGGGAGAAAGAACGATCGGAGAAGAGAGAGAGAATCGAAACGGTCGCGCCGCACCGCTCTCGATGATTTTCGTCGTCTCACCCTTCCCTTAACTGTACCCCGGCGCGAAATAAATATCTGAATCGTTTCCTGGCGTCTCATTAGTTCTGCAATCTTTTCGTTCCTTTCTTGGAAGCTGAAGATTCGCCTCGTAAATTTGGTTCTTAAGCTTATTTAGAAAAGAACACTTAGAGAATTCGAAATTCCAAGTGTAATTTTGGAAATGTAAATACTTGGAATTTTTGAAAGTTGAAAAACTCGGAAATTTGAGAAGTGGAAACTTTGAAAATCGTATTTGAAATTATGGGAACTTGGGAATACGAAAATTTCGAAACTCGAAAATTCCAGCGTTAGATTTCCAATATTTGAAAATTTTAAACTTTGCACGTTGAAAAATTTGAAATTTCGAGTGTTCGATAATTTGAAAATTCAAAGAAAATTTGACTCGGTCTTTAACTTTGATGCAAAGAAATTCAACTTTCACGCATGAAACGAAGGGCAAGGGAGGCGTCGAAAATCAAAGCGCGGGTGTGAGCGAGACGCGAAAGAAATTATAAGGCGAGGGTATACCGCGCTATGACGGAACGTCACCAACGCAAACTGATTTGAAGTTTAAACGCAAGGTGTGTGTCTATCGGTTTGGTTTTAGCCCTGAGCAACTGCTCTGAAAGCGGAGGCGAGCCGGAAGCCATGCTGGATATCCACCACCCAGGAACCGGTCTCGAGTCTCATCACCAACAGTTTCACAACTCATATGGTAATATCAAAATACATCACTTTAATATTTTACTTAAATTACACATCTTCCATCGTCAAATAGATAGACAGACAAATAAAAATATAACTATGTAGATTATCCCAAAGAAACCTTCCCTCTTCGTCGAGGGTTCGATCTTTATATCGCAACAGAATATTCCCTTCACCGCCAATGAGCTGATGATAAAAGTAGAAATATGTTTTATTTAAATAATTGCAAAAAGGACGTAGGAATCATTTCTAATGTTTTTATAATAGCGCCTTAGAAGCTGAAAATTTCATAAAGAATAGATTATTGGTCGAAATCGCGAGAATTTTATTCTGATGTCCAATCACCTCTGAAACTTAGCAATTATTCACGAAATCTTGTCCTCCTAAATAGTTTTAATAAATCTAAAAGCTATATAAACGATTACATCCTTAGCGTAGCCATTTTAAAGCCCTTTTAGACTTATCATTCAGCCATCTTAATAGTAGATTCTCGCGAATGCTTGATCCAGCGTCTTATCGGCTATTGATATCTTACGTCGCGTCGCGTCGCGTGGAATCGTGGGTGAAAGCTTTTGGGGAACCAAGGCATATCGTTCTCATCCTTTATTTTTTTATTTTTATTGTCTTTCCTTTTTTACTCAACATATGTATCATTCATACAGATTTGTCGGTCTAATCGGTATTTCAAACGATCCTTGCCGCGTATAATCTCAGGGTAACCATTTAATAATTCGGCAGCTGATAAATTGGGTCGCGAATTTTCGTTCTCTGAAAAAAAGGGTAGGAATCAAACGAATGCTGTCCCGTTAGAAATTAATCAGTGTTATTTGGGTTTAGAACGAGCTGTCTGTTCGCTTTCCAATCAATTAAGGATACATAGATTTCTATATACTAAATTTTATAATGCATCTAACATTATTCATTTTTTCAATGAACTTATATTCCTTGTAATTCGTTTTAGCTATTGAAAATGTTAAGACTTTCTTTTCATCGTATCTCACGATAAATATAAATATTCCAAAAATTATACAGGGTTTAATATTCCGATAGTCTGTGCACGATAAAAGTGAAAATATATACAGATACAACCGTCGAAAAATGTTAGAATGGTCATTGTTTCGGCTTCCAAATGGGAAAAAATTAAATATATAATAAAGATACAAAGACATGGTTATTTGCACGATAAAGAAAGTATATATATACGCTTCTATTATATTAATGTTTTTATAAAAACATGCGTGCAATTAAAAATTCGCAACGTACGCGAAATGTCAAGGCACTACAGAAAAGGAGAACATTAAGATAAAGAGAAAACCAAACTTCTAATTTCGAAAATATTTAAAATGACGGATGAATGATATATAGCTTTCTTTTTTTTTTTTTTTTTTTTTAAAGGAAAGGCCATTATTTCATTTTCCTTATGAAATTATTTGTATCATTCACATTTTTATCATTATAGATGGAATCACTGTCAAAAATTATCGAAGTAACACGTCTTCGTTTCGTGAATCTAATAACGAGTTAGCTATAGGAAAAAATTGCACTTTTAACGTTCAAAATTTCCATAAATTTGCGACGAAAATTATATGATCGGCGAAAGGAAAGAAAGAAATCGAGATTATATTCCGTAGATTGAAATATGCGCCAAAAATTCAAATTCGGAGAGGGGCGCGCGCGATTTCAAGCGACAGAAGGAAAATCCGCGTTATCTGGCACAATTGAATTAATTAATCGGCCCCCGTTTTCCATCGATCTAGTCGTCATCGAGGCGTTGTGAATAATGCGAAGCTCCGTTGGGCGTGCAGTATTTTGATCCCGCGAATCGCTCGAGTTCTTCGGATCCTCTCTGAAAATATCGCAATCGATCATGCCCACTGAAAATTCTGACTGGTAGCTGCCATCGATCGATCTTCGATCAATCCTCTACCTATTAACTTACGACTTATCAACTTACGAAAAATTCCACCAAAAAGAATTCGACATACATTTTTACATTTACTATTAACAAATTTAACCCTGCTGTTATCCTCGAATTTTTATATGTCAGTTGCGTTCTCGTTTTGACAAAGGAAAAGATTTCAAGAAAATTTGAATACTTTTTTAGCATATAATTGAAACGAGGAATATCGTATATCGATGATGATTATAATATGATAACACTAAGCTAACGAAAGTTTTTAACGATGGAAACGTACAACTAGGTTAAAAGTGATGCAAAACGCACAGCAAGATTAACCCTCTATAGCACTATTTAACTTGCAATGTACATGCCTCCATCGATCTTCATATTGGAAATTTTATTTCATTTGTCCTTTATTTAATTAAAATCCGTTTTATTTATATGTTATTTACCGTTTTAATCAAAGTGAGAGCCTAAGATCCATCGTGATCTTTGTCTTTACAAGTAAGCAAAATTCCAGTTGTAGGGGGTTGTAAATCTCAATATGCGAATATTATCATCATCATTACCATCGCCATGGATTTAAATACCAATATTAAATCCATCTATACGATTCTTCACCTCCGCGTTTTGCAATCTAATCACCGATTCATCGTCTATGCCGTCATTTACTCCACTCGAAAATCCAAATTCAGCTCCGTGCAACGACCGGCAACTAGAGAAATCTCTCAAAAAAAGAGCATCGTTCCCTGACGACCAATTCGAACTTTCATTTTTCCTCTGTCGTTGTGATAGAGAACGATGCCAAAGAAAAGCACAGAGGAGGGCGACTCAGGTATGGGTAGAATAAAATCAGACTACCGGATACGGGCTCAAAAATCCAGCCTTCTCGTCGCAATTCGCGGAAGGAACGAGTCGGAGCTTGCTTCGATTCGGCTTGTAAGAAAGAGCCGAACGAATGAGAAAGTCTAACGTGCTCTTCTACCCTGCCGAAGTTTAATTAGGTGCGCCTGCTGCCTCTGTGTGCTTTTGTGTGTCTGTGTGTATATGTGTGTGTGTGTGTGTGTGTGTGTGTGTGTGTATTGCACGCGAGCCGATACACCACGGATTGCCAGTCTGTATCGAGGGAAATGGACGCTCGACCGGTGCGGTGGATACGCCGTCGGAAGAGGGTAGCCGGCTTAAAAGGACGGCTGTTGGGGGTGGCTCTCTCTGGCACACGTACGCACTGGTACATGTACATTACCGCGAAAAAGTTACTCGATGACACACAAGCTTCGTTTCGTCTCGGGCTCGATGGATCACCGGAGGTAGATTTGAAGTTTGTATTTTTAACACTATAGCTAACAGAGTGACCAAACTGAGCAGTTGATAATTGAAATTTGATAGATTTAGAAAGGTACATCTGGAGGGATTTGAATGATTTTTGAATAAATGTTTGTTTTCCTCCTTGAACTACGTACATTTTTAGTTTTACATTATTTTTCAAAAGCATCTGAACATTCGCTTATCGTAGACGAGATATATTTTAATTACAAGACCAGGGGTAAATCGAACTGCGATCTGTGCACATTTTTGTAACGATACAGTTCATACAAATGCATAAACGTCCTTAATCCAATTATTAATTAATAAATTATTATGAAAGAGAGCTGATTTCACTACATGCCAACATATCGTTCTTTCCAAACCACCTGCAAATCTTACCCGCTAAACAAGCCTCGCCCGTTTGCTTCGCATCCGATAACCTTTCCTCCATCGTACATGACCACCATAATCATCGTCGTCTCCCTATACGCGAACTTTTGGTCGGCAATGTACCAGCGCGCGTTCGAGTGGCTAGATTCAAATGGACTGGTGCACACGTGTGCATCGAGGATGTACGTGGGCGATGGGGTGGTCCGGAGGCGGAGGATCACAGAAATGGACCGTTGCCTCGAGCACGAGTCGCTGCTATGTCACGAGGAGGCGGAAGAGGAGGAGGAGGTGGGAGGCGGAAGAGGAGGAGGGGGTGAGAGGCAGCAGCGGGGACGGAAGGGCTCGACTTTTGTACACGTCAGATTGAAATTTAGCGTAGGATTTGAATGAGGCGGCCGAAGAGTAGCGAGATTACCTTCCTCGTCCCGCTGCTTCGACGTGCCTCCTCGACGTTTTTCGTCCGACTTAGCCGTCGTTTCGACGCCGATCGATCCCTTGCCTTATACCACTCTCCCGATTCTCTATTTTCTCCATTTTCCCTTTTTTTACAGCTTCTATCCGTGGCTGTCGTATTTTTTTTATTTATCTTGGTGGAACGTTGGATTAGAGACAAGTCGTCATTGGGAGCTGGAGATTCATTTCCTTTATTCGTCACCTTGTTGTTTCCGAGAATGGTGGAATTTTGTGAAACAGGGTATTTTGGTCAAGTTTGAGGTGGAAAGTTTTTTTTTTGCAACCGGCTTGTTAGGTGTTTTGTAGGGATAATTGGAGATATTTTATTTGGAAAATGGAATATCCCATGTAAAAAAGATTAAGTCTGAATGGTTAGTTATTATGTTAAGTGCCACGCTATTTTAATGATTTCCACTTGTTAACCTTTTATTTATGATAAATATGACGATGTGCAAGATCCATGTAAGATACACGCAACGTTAGGCATATTATCCAAGTATCTCATGTAAAATTCCAGCGTTTAACAGACCGAAAAATCTCCGTGTGTTCATTGAACTGTTCACCGTATCTTGGAAAATCGCGCTTCGTGCATTTCTCCTTTATTTATTTACCAATCTCGTCAGACCCAACAGAAATTCGGTCAAATTTTTTCACTTCCTTGACAGTCGCACAGAGATACTGTCAGCCGATCGTCAAGCCTTCCAATCGTAAGGTACCGGTAAATCATATCGGTAGCGCTCCTCGAAAATATTCGCTCTTGCTGATAATTAGTTGATTACTAATGAAGTTAATTGCTATCGCACGCGGTTGCTACCCAATCCGAGCTCGCTGCGAGATATCGTCGGACATCGTTGACTAGTGTCAAACGCACGCCGCGAGCTACCATATCGCGCGTTGCTCACCGTGCGACCGCGAAAATTCCAACCCCTTCCGCCCCTTTGTACCCTTTTTTGCCGGTATGGTGATGCGAATACACGCGGAACAAATTTTTGGCATTTAGATAAACCGTCGTACGTTGAAATTCTTGTCTTCTCTTTTCTGATCCGGTATTTTTCGATCGCTGAAGAGGAGTTAGTCTCAAAATGACAGTCCGCGCTCGAAGACGAGGACGCTGTGTACATAAAATATTTAAACATACATAAAAGATTGGTAATATTCTAACGTTAAAGTTCACCTTGCTTATCTTCGTCTAAATGAAAAGATTCGTGAGAATGCACTATGCAAGAGGATAAACGCTCTCTAAGCGGTGCGACCGAAGATCTCGAGAGTTTCCTAAACTTCCCACGAAATTTCATCGGTGTCGCGACTCTTTTAAACTGCGCCAATTAACGCGGTGTGTTTCGAGGCAAAGTTTCGTCGCCCGTGAGGGAAGAGAAGGGGTGGAAGTAAAGAGTTTAAGCGGCCCTTAATTCGCGGGGTCGATTGTACGAAGGACGACGTGGGAATCAGGACGGATGTCTGGCGAAAAGTTTCGGCGGAGGGACACTTGTCTAATCAGATCAATTTTTCGATAATGAAGCGTTGTTCCCTTTTGTGTCCGCCGGGGTGGACACTCTACGTGGGGTGGCGGATCGGAAATCCAGGTGGGACGCCTCGTCTCTGTTTTAAAATGTGTCTCGAAAGTCGTTAATGCCTTTAGAGCCTCTTCGTGTTTCCTAGATATCCGATGACCAATAGGGATGAGGTTTCTGACTAAGGGTAGCTCCCAGGATACGGGGTAGACGGAATTCCCTTTTGTCTTCTTCGTTTTCTAATTCTTACTAAATGCTGTAGAAACAGTTCTTTCATTTACCTTCGCAAATAAATGAAGATATATACTGTATCTATTTTCATGTAATCTCTCCTTGAAACTCGGTTGTAATTAGAGAGAGCGCAGTTTACACATTTTTATTAAACGCTTTATATCTCTTAAATATTAGGTTACAGCATATGAAGTGTTTGCTGTATCGATCTTTTATACCTCCTTTTTTATTAATATCTTTTTTTTTTTGCAACGATCAAGTCATGTTCTTAGTCAGATCGTAGTTCTGTTTCAATGTGATTTATACATTAACAAACATTTTTACAATATCGCAGTTTAGAAGACACGGTACAGATACCAGTAAAATATTGTATAAGATTGTCTCGATCCAAATCTTTCATACTTAAAAAACTTTCCACTTCAGAATCTTGTTTTTAGCTTAACGACTTCGAAAGTTTTCCCATTTTACAGATATTCTTCAAAGAACAAGCTTTCCTGTCTTAGTTTGACCATCAATGCCATCCTTACAAAAATTTCGACGAATTTTATTAAATTATGCTTGACGTAACATTTAAACTTTCTTCCTATATTTTTACCTTTCACTGGGACTGTAATCGCGGATGATTCCGTTCAATCGAAGAAAATAGCGGTATTCCCTCTCTCGGCGCGCGTCTCTCTATAATACGAGGAACAAACGTCCCAGGGAAGATATCAGTGATTTTTCACGCAAAGGGGAGGCGACTTACCTCGCGGCCCACTAAATAAATGCGGTGGAAGCTCTTCGAATCAATCTTAAACCGTGCTCGCGGATTGCTTCGACGACGTTCGAGGGTTTAAGTGAGTTTGAACGACGCCCCCTCCCCCCGAGTTCCCAACCCTTCCCTCGACTTTCGTAACCATGAACGTGGGTACGTGTGAAATATTATTGCGACATTTATCTCGCCGACACGGAGGCATTTCCGAGCAGAGATTCCAGGAGCGTAGAATTTTCTACGACGTGCCCCGGAATCTTCGATCAACTTCTTCGAGTATTTACGGAGATGGTAGTAACTCGAAAGGTGCACACGAAACGCATCTAGATTAAATCTATACGATATGCCCAACTTTTAAAGAAACATCTGTGGAAAAGATATTTTTTGATAATTCTTCGTTCGTCCGTGAAATTATAAGTTAAGTTAAGAACAGAAAGTGACAGAACGTAGTTAATTGTTTTCAAGATTGGATGGGACGTTTCGTAAACGTTCTTTTACAAGCTTCGCCTATGCGTCTAAATAGATTAGTCACAATTTCGTACTATCCTTAGTTAATTATAATAGAACTTCAAACAAAATTATCTTGCCGTGTTAGAAATCTGGTTATTTTGTTGCACGCGATCATTCATATTACAAGGAAGTGCTCCATTCAAACAGCCCGATACATTTCCCGCTATTTCGTCGGAACTTGGAAAATTGACAGTCGTTATTGGACACGTGGAAACGGGTACTCGATAGGCGAGCAGGGTCGGTCGAATTATTTAGTTACGTTGATTACAGAATGGCCGCGTTAAGGTCCGTCGAAAATGCGCGCTGATTAGACGGCTTTGTTATCGACGTTTCGAACGCTCGATTAACTGCGCTTCGACGCTCGAAAAGTTCGCATCGTGAAAATTGCACGACGCCCAATTGCCCAGCTGCCTTTTTAACACCCGGAGTATATCCCATGGAAACTTCTTTGTTTCTCTCTCCGTGTTCGATATAACACCTTTGCTACTTCTCTCTCTGTCTTCCTCGATCGTTTGACGGATCAGCGAATTCAAAAGGATGAGTTTAATTTATCGATCTGATTATCGGTACGATCATTCATTCAAGATCGATTTACTTCGTTCTATTATTTGATAATCACGAAATGAATTTCACTAAATTATGCACCACGCAGCAGCTTTTCGCGTGTCTTAATCATGAGCAGACGTCGATGTTGATTGACACTCTTGTTCTCTCGTCCGATTGATCAGTCTCGTGAATTCTCTATTTGGTTCTTCGAAGACCAAATGATAAAAGAACGATCGCTGTTGCTGTAAATTCGTTGGATTGGAAGGTTCCAAAGTGAAAAATTAATCGGAGCAGAAGATTCTACACGGAGATGTAAATATTTGAAATATAACTGAAACGAAGATAAGGTTTCCAAAGTAGGAAAGTTTGATTTTTATGGAGATCCTAAACTCACAAAATTTCAATTAACGTTGGTAGCAGAAACTTAATAGCTGAAATCAGACGAATCAACGCCACTGAAAATCGCCGCTCGAGGAACTTAAAGAGGCAAATGGAAGGCAGAAGGAAATGATTCGTGGAGGCAAAGCGAGTATCGCGAGCGTAGGGTAGAAAATTCCGTGTAAGTAGGTACAACCAAATAAGACAAAGTTGTAGAGGGCTGAG
The DNA here is from genome assembly GCF_014825855.1 of Bombus pyrosoma. Taxonomy (NCBI): domain Eukaryota; kingdom Metazoa; phylum Arthropoda; class Insecta; order Hymenoptera; family Apidae; genus Bombus; species Bombus pyrosoma. The sequence continues at coordinate 14,922,193 of NC_057780.1, forward strand.
TGGGATGGTGTACGAGCTGGGGTGGACGGGGATGGTGCGATCTAACGGCGGCGACGTAGTTGCTTCTACCGAGTAGTTGTGTAACGGAGGCCACAGGGACGGCGACACGGAGGATCGGAGGGTGCTGGCGGGGGTGGTGGTGCCTTTGTAACGGCGCGGGGCACCGTGCATGTAACGAGTTTCCAATAATGGCTCAGCTGCGTTACGCCATTGGCCGCTAGTTTCGTTGCCGGCACACAAGTCGAACCAAGAAACCTTACCGTCCACCCTGTTCCCTCGACAACCCTCTCTGAATCTTCGATCTTTCGCGATTTCAGCACTTTGCACGACTTTTCGACCGTTTCCCCCTCCGTCTCTTTTATATTTTTCCTCCATATCATGGTTGTAGGTCGTACCACGGCCGATCTCACTCTCGTTGACTCTCTTCTTCGTTGCCCTCCCTTTGTCTGTTTATTAAATTTGTTTAAACGAGCCAAGAATTTCAAGGAGAGGTTTGCCGTTAAACGTTCGATTTAAAACATCGATTCGGTCTGATTGGTGTTTTTCAGCGCCGAAGCGGCGATTCCTTCCAATTAGGAGTTATAATTTTTGTTCTGCAGTCGAGTTCCAGGATCCCGAGCCACCAACCCCTCTTTTCATACTCGCTTCCTTTCAGACCTCGGCCACCCTCGACTCTTTCACCTGCCTTATTAGACGGCAGTCTTTTCTTTACTTGACGATTCTTCCCCGGCCGTTGCTTCTAACCGGCAATTTTCTTCCTGGATCTTTCAACCCCTTTTCGAACTAGCTTCGACGTAACTTCGGCGTCGATAGATCTTTTCCGCCCTCTCTCTCCTTCCTACCTTCATTTCACTGCCATTCCTCCGTCTTTTCCTTCATCGAATTCCGTGGTTCGATTCAATCCACTATTTTCGTTTGTTGGCAATCTTTTCTTTCAGGATATTTTTCTCTCTCTCTCTCTCCCTCTCTCTCCCTCTCTCTCTCTCTACGTTCTATTTCGATCTTGACGAATCGATCGTGTTCCTCTCGCGACTTAATTACTCCATTACTTTCTTTCTACCAAGGATTCTCGTATTGTATGAAATTTTTCCGTTTCGGCTCTTTGATCCTTTTGTGTGTTCGTTTCCTCCACCGCGACTTTCGTCGAGTTCCTCGACCAGACTCCGCGCTCTCACTTCCGTTCTCCAGTGCCTGCTAGTTTGGATCTAGACACGCGCCGCAGAGAGTTACGGTTGTTTAAATGGTTCCACCGCTCCTCGATCGATTTTGTGACTCGAGTGCAAGGTACACACGCTGCTCTCTTAGCTTGTAACAACTGGACGCAACGATGCGGCTAATTTTCGACAGCAGACCGGTCTTTGACTTCGACGTGAAATCGCCCTACACGGGTTGTTGTAATGTAGCGGTGTTTGAGTCGTTTATAATGACGTTGGTCGATTCTTACGTGGGATCATCGAAGGCGACTCCTTCGAAGTTGCTAAAGTATAACTTGTCGAGTAAATTCCGTAGTATTTTAACATAAAACTATTTTAATAGAGTTTTAATACAATAACAAACTTATTGACAAACTGTAGATTATGTAACTTTTCGTAAGATTGTAAAGGAACACTAGATTGTTCTAGCATGGGTTGGATGTAATATGGGTGGAAAGAAATTTGTATGGAATCGTCCGAGTAAAGTTCATCGAGTACAGAATTATAACGTATATCGAACATTACGAGAGAGATCTGGTCTACAGCTGTTCCAACGAATTGCAAGGGAATTACAAGGGCACGAATTAGAATTTTTTACCAAAATACGCTTCTTGAGCTTCGATTCTTCACAATTCCAATATCGAATCCAAAAAGTTCGCCTCAGAAAGCCATGCAATTGCATTACTGCATTTTCAAGCTAAGAGACCGCTAATAGTTCTCTTCTAGCTTCAAAATCCCTCCCGAACCCAGCTGCGTCCGATGGACCGAAACGAGACCGCTCCGTCTCGAACGGAGAACAATGTTCCTCCGGTTTCCGCGGCTAGGAGCCTCTACTTTGTCGCCGCGGAACGTTCGGTCATTGATTTACGATGTTGATTTATTAACCAACCGCCTCTCTATTCCCTCCATCCGTTGCTGCGTTCTTCCTTGCCCCCGCGTAGCCATCGTAGTCTCGATGCTGGAGATCCTCTGGTCTCGAAACGATCCTATCGTTTCGTTTCCTATCGGCGGTTAGCATTACGCTATTATTTCGTTCCGCGCGGTAATTGCACGGTCATCGTGCAACATTCGACCGGGCGAAATTATCGGTGCTCGCACAATAAAGAAGAGGCCGAGGAGAGGCAGCTATAGCAGTAGACAGACCGTAGCAGAGATTACACGGTGAATAGAAGCTATCTGCTATCGTTGCTCGTCGCTGCTCGTAGTGTCTCCAACGAATAATATGTATACATATATATGGTTGGAAAGGCAATTACCGATCGCACAATGCCTCGATTCGTTGGTAGCCGAATCGTATGCGGGAAAGAAGCCGATGCAACCTCTCCATATCTTCGACGGTTTCCACGTCGATGGCGAAACGGCCTCGACAGACCCCGCTCTGGAACAATTCGAGGAACGTCTCCAGGAAACGATGAAACGGATTATCGACTCTCATCGTTGGTGGGTGGGTACTTGTCGCACGAAGGCAACCGCACGCGACAACAATAACAACAAGAATAAGAGAGGAAAGGACGGAGCAGAGCAGAGAGCAGTCAGGACGAAACGAACCAAATTCATGCATCCCAGGCTTTTAACGAGTACCGAGTGCCGTGGCTCGCTACGTACGGGATTTCTTGGCCGACTTTCACGGCTATTATAAGCTCGAGTATTTTCATTATACATTTTTTTTCTTCCTCTTTCTCTACGGCCACTTCGCATTGATACGCCTCCCTCTCTGTTCGCCGCTCCATCCTCGATGGATCCCTTTTCCACCCTACCGATACAGCGTCGCGGATCGACGTAACGATCCACTTATGGAAAATGCCACGGCAGAAGAAGAAAAGCTCTTGTCGCTTCTACTCGGACATCAAGACCATCCCAATCACCTCCTCCTCTCTCTCTTTCTCTCTCTTTCTCCTTTTACCTCTCTGTTTCCTCTTTCTCTTCTCTTTCTCTCTCTCTCTCTCTCTCTCTCTCTCCTTCCATCTCCGTTGCATTCTCTCTATTCCGTCTTTTTTCGGAGAGAATCCTCTTAGTGTTCAGGTGGCTGGTCGTCCTCTATACTATCGAATATCGTCCCGGTTTATAAAATCGCGCCTGTCCTCTGCATTTACATAGATTGCCCACTTTGTCCTCCTTCTTCGGCTTCTTACACCCTGCTGGTTACTTTCGTTTCATTCCTTGATCGTGCTAATTTTTCTTTCCCTGGAAAATGGCGGAAATTTGAGAATATAGCAGATATTATTTGAACTAACGTAATAGCATTTGGAATCGGGAAATCGTATTAAGTTGAAATAAAATGGCGAGGGTGTCGTTTTAACGACATTCTTCGTTTTGCAACTACAAACTATCCTTCTCCGATACATTTTTCCATCGAAACATGATGTGTTGATTGAGAAAGATAAAGAGAGAGAGAGAGAGAGAGTTGGAGAGAGAAGCGAGGTAAAGAGAGACGGCAGCGTAGCCAGGCCGTCGTAACGGGAGCATCCGACCGCCAATTAATTAGCCAGTTAATTAAACATTTAGACGCCGCTGGCGGTCGCCTAAAATTTAATTCGGCCATTAATTAATGCAGCCGCGGCGCGCGGGCGGCGTTCGAACGGAGCAGCGACCAGCTCGACTGGGGTGTAAGGGGGTGGTAACGGTGGGCGGTTGGGGGGATGGGAGGAGGACAAGCTGGAAAATGCATTATTACCGAGGCTTGGTTCTCAGGTATTCATATTCGGACAAAACCGATAGAGAGCTCGCGCTTATCGGCGAATTTTTCTAGCTGGAACGCTTAACGAGGAAGGGAGAGCTTCGATAACACCGTGTATCGGACGAAGGCCTACATAGGGGGCCGGTACGCCGAAATGGGAAGGGTAGAAAAAAATATTAAGCGAATAAAAAGCAAAGGAAAAAAGAAAGGAAGAAAAGCGGGAAACAGGGAAAAAGAGTCAGAGAGTGGCAAACGAAAAAGAAGGAACTCATTAACGGGGTCCAAGCCGAGAGGGATTCGTTTCGTTTGGGGACGGTGGGTGGCAAGGGGCGGGGAGGTGGGGTGAAGGTGGAGGGGGCGACAAGCACATGTGCGCATAATGATCTCCGGCTATAGCCAGGTTATGTCGGCCGCGGGCCGAAAGGTTGCCTTTAATTAGCATAACTACCGCGTACCAACGTTAGCCAGAACGTAGCCTGGCCTAGCCAGCTGGTTGGCTGGCTCTGGCTCTCTGGCTCTGGTATGGTGGTAATATGCGCCCCGACTAGTCCTTGAGTTATTGCCTGATCAATAATCTATATGTAGCCAGCAACAGTAGCGTACACCGTACCGCTACACACCGTAGGGCGAACTACTACCGCCGCCACCGCCGTTTCTGTCCACGTAAAGCCGAGGCACCGTGCGCTCTCGCAGCCTCCGCGGCACTCTAAGCTTCTACCAATGAATATTGCAGCTGGGGTATCGCTCTTCGCCGATAAATCTTCCGCTCCTACCGTGCAAAACAAACGAACGGAATGAAAAAAATATATACATATTTGTATATATCTATATGTATATCTATATACGTATATTGTATTACATAATGTGCGTGTGCGCGCGCGCGTGTGTGTATGTGTGTGCGTGTGTGTGTGTGTTGGAGAATATATGTATACGCGGTGTATAATACCTAGAAACATGAAGGGATAGGAGGAAAGGAGAAAAAGGAGTCGGGTAAGGGTTAGAGGACCAACAGAGAGGGTGGCCAAAAACAGAACTGGGCTAACTTCCGGTCCGCGACTGGAATAAGCATTAAGAGGTAGTAGGGGTATACCGGCTCGTATCCGTGTATACATATTACTTCCTACCCGTTTTCGCTCCTGCGTTCGCAGTGGGGGCATAACAATGCTCTCTTTCTTTTTTCCTTTCTCTCTTCCTTTCTTTTTTCTTGCTGTTTTATTTCTGGCTCGGTTCCTCCCTTCCTCGCCTCTTGTCCTTCGTAGAAATGGAATGGAAAAATGCATCCAACCGCCACGCCGGTTGAATGTATCGCAGAATTTTTTCGGCCCGGTTATATCGGGACTCGCCGTCGATTTTTCTGCTCCTGGCAGCCTGCTCACTGGATGAAGATTACGTGCACTCGTAGGGGTGGGAGGGGATGGAAGAAGGTTTTCTGCTAGTTTACGTTCGGAACGGTTCGCGGAGACGGGTCGAATCGGTTGATGTTGCCGATTCTATTATGTATCAACACATCTTGTTAAGACTTTCTATCGCATTGTTTAAATATTTGTTTGTTTAAATATTCGTATATGCTTCCTATACTTTATTCACAGAACTCTTCAAATCGGTAAATTTTACTGATAATAAACTTTCGGGAAAGAATTTACAAGCATTTTATCGTGTCTGATTCAAGAATTTATTGGTATCGACAGGTATACATTTGTTTGCGTACAAATTATGTATGAAAAATAATAGAAAAATATTTTAACTAACTTATAAATCAAGGGAAAGCAAAAAGAAAAAAAGTGAAATTGAATCGAGTAAGTAACAACGTACAGTAGACGTATTTTAGCGTTAATAGTTAATGTATAACGTAAAATATTAATGTTAGTACTTTTCATATAAACTTTCCGCGATTGTATTCGAGTCAGGTTACTTGGAACGCGATAGAATCAGTAGAAACGATCTACCCTGTCGACGATCGAAATCGCGACGCGACGGTGTGTTACGCGGATTATGGTCTGACCTATATCGGCTATTTCTACTTCCACTTAGCCAGGCAGTTTCGATATTCGGACGCCTAACTCGTAACGAAATACTGCTCCACTGTGTACTTACGCGAATTATCGTTATTGTAGTATTAATTTCTAGAACGTCGTTAATATACTTCTACCGAGAAAGTCTAAACGAAGCTCGATACGCGGTGTAAACTTTTCATGTTTTCAGCCAAACGTAGTCGTACAATAAATAACAATTGTGTTTTTCGTTTTTCAAGATATTTGAATGAAAAGAGAAGGAAAGGAAAGTGGGGAGATTCAGAAGTAACGTCGATTTTCGTGTCACCCTAATTCGATATCGATTCGGGCAGGAGCCGTTTCGCGAGCAAGCTCGTCAATTCGGTGTTCGACGTCACTCGAGCTCGTCAATTCGCGTCACCGTCCGCCGAAATCGATTCCATCGAGTCCGCGAGCCTCTTAATTACCACAATAATCATAAATAATGATTGCGACGCGAGTTACCGCTACACCATTCACGTGCTACTCCGGTATTTCAGTATTGACGCACGAAATACTAAACAGAGAATCGTGAAGACTCTGGCGGACAATAAAATGGCAGAAAAATCTGGGCCACCGTTGAGAGGTTCGCACGAACCTCCAGTGGCCCCGAAACGTCGCGGTTAATCTGATTATGCGCTAATTACTCGTTACGCCATGAAACTTATCATTGGATTTACGTGACGGAGCGCGCACGTTGAATATTTCACAACAGGTCGGTCATAACGCAGTCGTTTTCAGGGATCGACTTCTCCACGGGTTTAAGCGGCAAACCCAAATCTCTAACGTCCGATTAGATAAAGAAATTTCGGTTGAACAGTTCTGATAACGTGTAACAAATTTCATATTGAAATGTTGCTTTATCAAATGAAACTTTAACAGTACATAGTCTTTTCAAAACAACGTACTATGTAGTTAATATAATAGTTTTCTAGTGATTCGATGCATTTTTTCATCGATTTCATTTCTACGAACTGTATTATTACAGGCTTGTAAGGGTTGCTGGTTCTAATAGAGTGCTTTCAAAATAATTTATGCATTAGTAAGTTATCTATTACATACTATTCACCAGATGCTAGATTTATATTCATAATTTTCACGGCATTTTTCCTAAATCTAAACTAATATTATCAATATTACATAAATATTTTAATTGTTCGTTAGTTGCTAATGAGATTTCGATATTTTTGATACAAACCTTTTTTACACTCGATATACGTAATTTAACTTTTTCAGAGGCGAATGTTTGGTGGGGTTGGGAAAAAGAATGGTTTCTTTGACAGTTATTGAAACACATTTTTCCTGATCTTATGTGCAAGGTAAAATGCACCGACATTTGGATCAGCTTTATCGAACACAAATACACTTTTCGATGAATTAGTTGATAAAATATTATAAAGTACACAATGTTGCTTATATGAGTGGAGATGATCGACGTTATCGCAAAATTTATTGTCTAATATTGGCCCGTCGAATTCTAATTTTTGGGAATCTAATACTTTGAACGAGAGTAGATTTAGCGTTGACGTGTTTCCGAAATTTTTATTTTTTAAAATTGCATCTCCTTCCCTTTTCTCTTTTTATTGTTACAGGTAATGGAACGGGGTAGTGCTCTTGCTATTCTTTCTATTAGAAATAATCGAACTCGGTAATTCCTCGGCATTCTTTCCGCCACGGGGAATCGATTTTGGCATTCACGGTATTGTTTCCATTAAGGGCACTCAAACTCGCTATCTCCACGGCGTTCCTTCGATATTCGCCTCGATAATCGCACACTGCCTCCCATTAGAAATGATCAAACCCACTGTTGCTTTCTCTGTACATTTTTTCTTCTTCCTTTTATATTAAAAACAATCAACTAACTCGACTGTAACGAGCTTTCTAGGAAAAAAGGTCTAGTCAACTGTTCGTTCCATCTATTTCGGGAGGAATGGGAAGCTGAGTATCAGCGAAACGGTTACAATTCGAATTTTCTAACGAAAAAGTAGAAACCGGAAGAGTGATGTCCTCCGGAAGAATTCGTGTGTTCCAAGGTTCACTCACCCTGGATCGACGCGTTATCGTCATCCTTCGATTCCTCACGTGTACGTGTAGTTGCAAGGCGGGGGTGAACAGCGAGGGGGTAGAAATGAGAGGAAAATAGAGACGGAAAAAGGGCGAAATAGGGGAAGGGACAACGATAACGAGGAGGACAGAAACGAAAGAATACGGAGTTTGAGTTGGGTATGGGTAAGGGTGAGATAGGGGAGGGGGGATTGGCGAATTGGGGTGCTATCGAGAATTCCTTGCATTTCGTAGCCAGAGTGTACCGGTGGCTACTAATTTCGAGGACGACCAGGTATAGAGAGACGTCGTGGTGGTCTGCGACGCGTTCGAGGAAAAAACGAATAGGTTGGGGGAGGGGACGAGCGATTGGAAGCGGATGGGGGTTTGGGGATGGGAAAGGCGCGGGAATGAGGCAGAGGGAGAAACGAACGAGACCGATTGCGCGAGAAGGCGAGAAAGAGGGAGGCGGAGAAACGAAGAAAGAAAGGGTGATAGGGCCAGAGGGGGGTGGAAGAAGCAAGAGGGAAAAAGAAAGCCACCGAGCGACCAGTCCGGTTCTGGTTCGACGCAGTTCGGTTCGGTTCCTAGCCAGTAAGCGGTAGATTAAAGAGAAATGGCTACACGTTCATATTGATTTTTGTCCTCAGTTCGCGGGTGGATACGAGAGAGGGTGAGGGTGGCTGGTCGAGGCTGACGGTGAAGCGAGCTCACTCAGGAAGAGGAGGAGGTGGAGAAAGAGGTAGAGGACGAGAAGGAAGGAGACGGAGGTGGTCTGTACGCGGGAGAAAGACAAACTCTATCCTCCGGTTGTCGTTCTCTTTCCCTTTCTCGTCTCTCCCTTTCCACCCTCTTCTTGTTCCTCTTTCTCTTCGTACCTCTACACATATCTCTCTGGCCTCTTTCTCTTTCTCTTCCCTCGTCCTTCCCCTGTTTCGTCGCTGTTCGTCGTCGTCGTCGTCGTCGTCGTTGTCTCTCTCTCTCTCTCTCTGTCTCTCTGTCTCTCTGTCTCCGTCTCTGTCTCTCTCTTCCCCTACTTGCCATCGCGTCTCACCCTCTGCAACCCGTGTTTCCCTTCATACACCCCTCGTCCTTCTCTCGATCGAGACTAGAGGTCTTTCTCTGTCGTTGGCGCGCGTCTCTCCCTCTCTCTCTCTCTCTCTCTCGCTTCTCTCGTGCCACCCTTCCCGCGGCTCTCCGGCTTCCTCCCTGGCCTCTTCCTCCTCCTCCCAGCGGCTTCTCATCCTACGCTCTTCAAGCCCCGTCGCCCCCGCGCTTGCCTGTCCGCCCCCGCGCGCCTCCCACGTCCCTCCAGCCGGCGCAGGCCGTGGTGCCCGCTATTCGAAGCCCTCCTTTTCTTTCTCGCCGCATTCACTGCTCCCGGACTCCATCCTTGTCCCCGTTCCATCCGACGCGGTCTGTCAGTCGGCGGAGGGTTGCCACCCCCGCCGGCTGAAAACTCGTCAAAAAATATACATTCCACGACGGCCGGCAATACGTCGATGCTTGTAACCGAACGCGTACCGAACGTCGACTGGAAACGGAGACGGATGGAGAGAGAGGGAAGACTAGCTGAGAACGAAAGAGAAAGAAAGAGATAGAAAGGGACACAGGGTACAGGGGTAGGGGTGAACAACGGAGAGGGAACCCGGAAGGATTGATAAAAAAGAGAGAAAAAACAAGAAATATAGGAAAGGAGGGAAGGGGAACGGACTGATAACGATGCAAATTTTCCAGGTATCTGCCTCCTAGGGAACACTGGGCTCGCGGTTATTCCGCTCGGGGGATGCGGCAAATGAAGTTGAGAACGTTCGCCGGTTGTCTAGTAGGGGGTGGTCGAACGAGAGGCCCGATTAGCCGCGTTGCCCGTGTGTCGTTCAATGGCATCGTTGCTTTCGTGGACACCATACGATCGTGATCAACTCGTTTTTCGAATATCATTAAAGAACGTTGGATAATAGGTCACGAGTGGAAAGAAGAACTCGTCCAAGAAGGTCGTTAAGAGTCTTTCTCAAAAGTTGTCGAAATTTCGTATTCTATCTGTAATTCTATCGGTCTCTAATCGAAGATCGCCTTCTTATTTCTGGAACCGTGTTCGTCGATGCTTGAGGGTAGTTTTCTTGTACCCTCATGAATTCCTTAATGAATCTTACCATAGTCGTGCTGAATTCTTAAAGTCGATCCGTTTTCTAGTCTGACGATCTTACCGCCCGGGTTTTCTATTTACGGAATCAGGTTGAGCGATCGGGGAGAGGGGGGGGGGGAGGAGGAGGAGGTGGTTTTTCATGTCCATGAGGTGCCACGAGATAAACAATTAACCGCGTGCGGCGAGCATCGTTAGCTTCCTCCGTTCGCGATCTCATTGTATTTTCCCAGCTGTTGAACGATCGCAACGCCTGAAACGACGCCTCGAGGGGGATTAGAATCCGGCCGCTCGCCCATTGCATTTTTTCACCCTCCGACTTCGCCATTCGATATGCTTATCAAGAAAAGGAAAAGGTGTCTTCTTAGATGCACGTTAATCCTCGCGTTCAAAGCGTTAGTTTTTCTTCTCTTCTCTTTATAGAGGTAACTCTGACGTAAATAGACTTCAAGGCACATCGCAGATTAGAAAGTGTTTTCTCTTATAGATTTAATTAAACGATCGCTTGCTGTCAACCTCATTGTTTTCGAAATTATTCGTATTATGTTTGACAATCGATATTTCTGAAGAAAGTTCTGCTCCATCAGCATCTTTTCAATATTTACAACTAACTGACAATCGAGGTTGATATATCGTGGCTTTAAAACATATTCAGAGACGATTATCGCATTCTGCGGCACGGTAATTTCGTAATATAGCATTTGTTATACAAATTACAAAAATGTTTGGTCATTTGGTTCCTTTTTGAAGTTAAAATATTAAACGGCTTGAACAGAAAGTTGTGAATGAGCTGCCGGTGACCCACGTGGTATTAGCGAAGAGTATTTTGGACATATGGTTAGATTTTCGATAGATTTTATTATCCAACGATAGAACGAGTATCATTGTGTCGAGATATGCGAACAACTCGAATCGATTTACGCCTAGCAGCGAGTTCTGTCGCCCATAAATACAATTCGACCGACCTTGCGGTTTGCATTCTAACTCCGGCCGCGGCTGCGGCTAACGTAATTATTGCATCGACTCGGAAATTGCACGTATGGAAAATCAGGTTTAGATTCGGTCCATCCAACAATTCATCGTCATCCGGTCGAAATCGTTCTTCACTCTTGCGTTTGATTTTTCCTTCTCGCTAATTTTATGCTTCATCCACGTTTACTTCGATCGAGGAATGAAAAGAGTGAAGTAGTTAGCAGATCATGAAGCGTACACGGTGTTAGTGAAGTGCACAAGATCGACGTGTACGAAGAGTAGAAATTCGTTCATCACCCATCGAACGTTTGAATTCGAAAGAATCCCCGGGAAAATCGTTGCAGGAGGAAACGGTGTTTGAGGATCGCCGATAGGAGCTCGCGAGAGAGAAGCACGAATCTACCGACCAACCAACCGACCGACCCAACGTACAGACGAACGAACGAACGAATGAACGAACAAATGGAAATAAAAAAAGAAGAGGAAGAAGAAAAAAAGAAAATATCACACGAATATAATTCTACCGGGCTGAAAGAGAACTGGGAGGTAGGCAGTAGGGTTGGGCGAGGCTGCGGGGCAGAAATAATTTCTTCCTTCGACGCAACTTCGACGGGGACGAACGGACGAAGAGAAGAGGGCTGGCAGTCTCCTCTGGCGGAACTTGACAAATTTTCAATAAGATCGCTAATTGGCCGGTTATTTCATCCTCCGCGAAAAAGAATTCAGTGACGCCGGACTTGGTCTCCTCGCCACCCCCTCCTGGCCAACCCACCAACGTCCTCCACCTCCAGCACCCACCGCCTCTTCCTCTTTCCTTTTTCTACTCCCTTCAGCCCGCTCCCGCCGCCGCTGGCCCGATATTCCCGCTCATATCCCCCGGCTATCAATGTATAGCCGCGTTATCGATCGGGTCCGGCTTTCATTTTTTGCTTATTTGACTTTTCGGCCCGGGCTTTCGTCCGTTCGTTAGCTCTTCTTCGAGGGCCATCGAACGACGCCCCACCGCAAATAATTTTCCAGATAAGCCCGCGCGAGCCGTTGCGAGCCGCGCCGGGCCCGGCCGGAAATTTTTTTGATCCTTCCCGCCTTCAGCGTTCGGAGACGGCTCCACTAGCGTAGCTTTATTTCCAAATTTTCTGCTTATGACAATTGCCTTTGGCTTTTCAATATTCTTCGCAAGAATGTGCATGTAGTTTAGGGTTTAGTTAATTGGTTGGGAATGGTCAATCCCCTATGTTATTTCCATTAAAACCTATATCCTTAATTAACCCCAATTAATATTTTTAAATTATATCTCACAAGACCTGTTTAAATTACAAACATTCAGTTACATTTTATTCCAAACAGTAATTGATACCTTTGGATCACGTGTGTCAGAGGGTCGGAATTTCCGACGCCTCAAGCTGTATAGTAATTATGAGTAATGATAGATAGTGAATTTGATGAAACGAGCATATCAGTTCTAATATCATCAATATCATGTGACAATTATAACCGATTAATTGCATTCGCAAATTTTCCGCGCAACAAAAATGTCTCATCCGTAAATATTCGTTCGAGTGTATTCCAAATTCTCGAAGCTGCCGATCTAAATTACTCGCACATACCGAAAAGGACCCAATCTCGCAATCTCGAAATCGAAAAACCATCGCCGAACCGACACCAAAATTATTCACCGTCGAAGTGTGCCTTCGAGTCCGCGTGGAAAAATCCGAAATGAAAAATTCCCGGATAGAAATAACGCGTTTCTCCGGCGTGTACATCGGCCAAGTTCATCGATTCCTCGATCGATTGCGCGGCTTACAATTACCTCGGCCACCCCCGTGGCCACCCTCGGGCGCGTTACAAGCGAGCGAAGCACCGCAGCCTTCGGAAGTCCGCCGGTATTCCGGCGTATTATTAATAAAATATTGTAGAACGCTTTATAAAAAAGTGGCTGGCCAACTAGAAACAGAGAGAATGATAGAACGAGAAAGAGTTGATAGAGAGAGAGAGAGAGAGAGAAATGGAGAGGGAGAGAGAGAGAGAGAGAGGGTTGAGTCAGGGGTGCGGTTCGAGGCAGAGGCTCGAATAAACCACAGATACCCGCGCTATAGAGAGCTCGCGCGCTGCCTGAAAGAGAGAGGACCCTGCCAGGAGAGCGGAGAGGCAGAGGGGGCGGCCTGCAGGGGGTTGGAAGGGTGAAAGGTGTGCGCTGCGGGGGACGGGGCTTGGTGAGAGAGAGTTCTGGAGTTCGAGCGATATATTGCGACTAAACCAAACTGACGGAATGCCAAAACTTTTTTGTAATTAAATTTTTCACCGCGGTAGAAAAGCCTGCAGGTTAGGGAGGGGGTTTGGCGGAGGAGCAGAGGGTGGCAGCCACTATGCACACGCCGTCGTTGCACGGCTTTTTCGTCGACGACGCGCCGCGGTCCCAGCGCAGATTTTTTCTTTCCTGCCTGTGCCCTCGCTTTTTTTCTTCTCCATCTCTCTTTCTCTCTTTTTCGTATTTTCTTCTTTTTTTCGGTTCTATCCTTTTCCTTCTTTTCGGTTGGCTCTCATCGCTCATCAATCCCCTGGCCAGCTACGGCGGCCTTTGTTAATGGGTTACAGGGACCAGACGCGTCCTTCCCAGGGAAAAATAATAATAGTTCGGCCAGCTATGTTGCGTACGGCTACGTTCTGTTCGTTGCTTTTCGAGTTTCTCTTTTGTTGGTTTGCTTTTTGTGGCGAGCCGGTTCATTCTGCGGAACGATGGGGTGAGGAAGGTTGATTGGGTGTACGATGCACATTCGTGGGATGAGTGTTCAGGCACGTCTTGGGATTTCAGGTATTTGGAGATTGATCGTGTTAGCTTTAATCAAGACGTTCTGTCTTTGGATATCGTAGAATACGTCGAATTGAATACGAATCGTAGATTATGGAATCGTAGAATATCTACGAAATTATATCCTACGACGTCCTTCGATTATCATAATCTTAATTGTTGTTTTTAGTCTCTCTTTTTCGTCTTGGAATTTAACCTATTTCCAGATTAATCGTATTATATCTAAGTAGAAACTCAGCCCTTAGATATTGTGCAATACCTATTTTGTTGCGTGATAGAAGATTAATTATCGTAATTCTAATGCTTACTCTTATAATCACCATAGTGATTACGTGGTATACCATATTATTCTTCTTTGTTCTTCTTTCTCCAAGCAATCAAACGTTTCGCCTTTGTATCCACTTCAATTTCTAATTATCTCCACTCTTAAACAAAGCGAGTCACGCCAAACTTCGATGAAGTACCCCTAGCCTCGAACCTTCTACCCCCAAAACACTCTTCGAAAGCAAGAACGTAGATTCGTGCCGATCGATTTTCTAGCCAACTGTTCGCCTTAAACTAGCAAACAGTAAACTCAAGGCAATGTCGTTCTCTCCGTCCGGAAATTTAGGAAATTAATAAAAGGTAGGGACCGATCACGGGGCTAAAAATTCTTGGGTAGAAGCAGAAGGGTAACGGGGGTGAAATTTACGCGGACGCTCGCGCACGTGCCCGGCCAAGGAGGCCGAGTAAATTACACTGCGAGTAATTACGTTGTCAGAATTTTATGCCCGGCATCTCCGACCGACCGAGTTCCTCGAACAAACGATTCTACGACAGTTCGAAAAATGCCATCCCCTTCTCTTTCACGTAAATAATTCACGAGAGAATGAGAATTAACTCCATTGCCGGACAAGGGGTTCTCTACGCGACCACGCCGTTCCTTTCCTACATGGATGTTGAAGTTCGTGAAAGCTTCGTTGATGAGACGAGAAAAAATGTTTTATCATACCGAAGAATCGTCATGTTCTCGCGAGGAATATATTAGCATTTGAAGTGATTAGAGAAAAATATTAGGTTTTAATGTATGGAATGTCAGTCTGAACGTTTTACATCCTTTAATTTCTAATTGTATTAAGACATTGTATTAAGTGTGTTTGCTTACAGTTTGATTTAGATGAGATCGAATGTCCATTTATGCTCTTTCGTTACGCGTATCTAAAATAGCGTGCTTATAAGGTTTGAATAATCACAACATAAAATGTTGTAGATAAATAGGAATTTTATATAGCGTTTCATGTAGTCATTTCCGTTTTGGAAAAAATGCATTTGTCTTAATGAACTTAACATAATTTGAAGCATATCCCTTTAGCATTAATTTCTTTTTCTATAGCGATCCATTCATGTAACCGTGAGGGGTTGAAGTTGAAATTGAAATAGTACGAAGTTTGGGATATTAAGTACAAAATGTGTGGAGCGAATTTTTCCTTAGAAACAAATGGAATCTTCAGATTGTCCACTAGTTTCGAAAATCAACATACCACGTAACGCAATTATTCTAGCTACTATATTTCACCGGCTACCTCGCCCCGCCAGCCATCCTCTAAAATCACCCTTATAATTAAATAACAAGCACCGACCAATCCGTACCTCTCAAAAAAATACTCCAATTACTATTATCCAATTAACCACCACCGATATACTCGCACATACGTATCACACGAAAATCAGGGAAAATCCCTTTCATTTCTGTCTAACCGGACCCTTCGAATCGCGAATATCCAGCTTGGAAGCCGCGATCGATCAAAGCAGAAAGAAAATTTCATGGAAAAAACGAGCTCGAAAAAGGAAAACGAGGCAAAAATGAGGAGAAACGAAACGGACCTGCGGTGGGGTGGTCAAAGGGGTGTAGGAGAGGTAGTCAGTTCCTGCGGGCACGATCGTTCGTTGGCCCACGGAACCAGTCCTTCCGCCCGGTGGATGAAAAATGTGTAATTTTTATTAATTGTACCTTTATTAATTTTCACCGGCGAGTCCTCGCCACCGAACGGGGGTTGGCGGTAAGAGGGTGGAGACGGGTGGCATGGAACGCGGCACGGAAAGCGTTACATGCATGTACGGCACGTGTGCGCGTATATACGGTCTCTGGCTGTAATAATGGCCCCTCGGCGCGGCGTCGACTCCATTTTCCTCGATCGGTTCGTGTTCCGTCTCGATGCCCCTGACAAAATTGTTTCGTACCGATGCTTCTGATAAAACGGACGAGCCAGCTGCCGGTCTAACTCGCGCCCTCCCTCTCTTGGCATCACAGCTGAATTTACCGTTTCGTCGCTGCTTTTTCCTTCTTTTCGATTTTGGAGAATTTTGAAGCTTTTGTTGCGAAGAGTTTTCAATCGTAATAAGGACTTTGTTGAACGGCTGACGTTATTGAGATTCTTTGGAGTGCAAGGTTAATCGAGTCGACGAATGGAACACGCGGGAAGATTTTGGCTTCGACGGATCGGTGAGCGAAGTTTGCCCAAGGATCGAATTTAAGAGATGGGCTTTTGCTTTCGGATTCGTTAGAAGATTAGAAGGTCCTCGCTCTCCTCGTCGAAAGCTTTGGCCACTTCGATCTTCGTCTTTCTTCTTCGTTCGACATTGCCATACACGTGTCTGAAAAGTCGATGTTCATCTTATCAAGAGCAATGATCTCTTTTTTCTCCTATCCTCGTGTAACGATCTACGTCCGAAGCAGCGTGGATCGTGGATCGTGCAAAGCGCGGTACAGTCTGCAGCCGCGAATTCGATTAAGAAATTTCACACGGCGGCCTGAATTCGAAAACGCCGTCCAACCCGCTATCGAATTAGTCCCGAGGGGAGAGTGAAAGAGAGAGAGAGAGAGAGAGAGAGAAAGCGGGTACGTTCCTTTGTCGTGCCGCATGTCCGCTGTACCAATTATTCTCCTCTTTTGTGCCATGCTGTGAGCGGACGCCTGGTATGGAAGTAGCTGTATAACGTTACCGGTAACTCAATAACGATCGGAAGGGCCACCGGTAACCGAAACCGGAAGCGCACGCGGATAAGGAAACCCTATAGCAGCCGCGAAGCTCCGTGCCCTAGTGCGCTGCTCTCTGTTATCTGTGTAGTATGCTTGGGCCTAGAACGCACTCGATACGGATTCAAGGTAACGTAAAAAGAGACAGAGGATAGTGGGTAGGGAATTTTGGTGGAAGTTACGGATCGGTGGATTGAAAGGCTTCGAATTCGAAATTTATTCAATTAAGGATTAAGTAATTACATAATGCGCGATATTATTGAGAAACGTATATAAAATAATTTACATATTGTCCTTCCAAGAGGCAACGAATTTATCAGAATAACAAATCGAAATTAAGAAAGATTTCTATGATTTAAAAATGTCAACGTCGATAGGTACTTCGATCCTTCTGTAATTCATAAATAAATCTATTCAAGATATATAATAATGTATAGAAACACGTGATATATTCACAGAAAATTTCTATAAGTATCGTAATACCTTCGCGGGCCACCGTCTATAAAACTAGGGATCCATTTATAGACTTTTATTTCGTGTATCATTTGTTTGAAATAGCGTATAAACTTTATCATTATTCTGTTTGCAATAGTACCCTATAATGAATATGCACGAAATTCCAGTTTATGAGTTTATATCCAGTTACTGCGTGGTCAAATATTAATATTGTTTTCGAACAAGATGCTACCAACCCATCTATCGTTGGTCCTCCATGTTCAGTTTTACCAATACCAGATTTAGAAACGAATAACGGGGCAGACTTACTCACATACGTATTGCGATATGATTGTTTAATGCTAAATTAAATTGATTAATGCAACCTAATCACATAATCCCAAGGGCTATCGATATTATTATATATTATCAAATCTTGATACGATCTGTTTGGAGATCTAAATGTATGAACAACCATGCTATAGTTCTCGAATTTTTATATCACTGTTTTTCTCCCGTTTCAATAAACAAAACGACATTAAACGTTTTAAGAAAAACCCTTAGTATAAATTAACGAACGAGAAGCTACGCTCATGAAGAATAATTTGAAGAATAATCTTGCATCTTTTTTAAACTTAAGAAGCTTTGCTACAATTTGCGATTCGAAAATAATCCATTGAAGCAATAGGTTGGATCTATTCTATCGTACGAAGTATAGAAGCAAATATTAATATTGTCAAATTCATTAATTCCTAAAAATTCTTTTTTACGCGCAACCCCTCCACAGGGAAGGTTAAACAGGACACTAGTCCAAGGTCCTGTCGAAGTCGGAATTTATCGACGTTTCACTTTCCTTACGACCCGGATAATCGGCGTACCTGTGACGTGCACGATCCACGCCCCCGCGATAGGATCTTCCTCTTGGGACTGCACTAGCGGAAGCACCGCTTTAATGCTGATTAATCGTCTCTCAGTCACCTTTCAAAATATCTTCGAACCACTTCTCGAGTTGCTTGTTTCTTAAACTTCTTCTTCGCCAAATATTTTTCTACAATTTCCATTATTTGACTAAAGGAAAAAAGCAGATAATACAAAATATTTCAAAGGAGACTCGTTTCCGTTTTCGCGAACGGAACGCGTTGGAACATTCGAGATACGTCGAAAGATGCCCGGGAAAAATACCACGAGGCCGATATTCGAGGGTGGAACGGTTCCGGTTCTCCTGGATCGCGACGGTCGATCTAGATGCTCGAAGTCGTCGATCCTCGACGTCAGCCGGTAGCGCCGCTCGTTTTCAATGCATATTAATCACACGGGGATCGCTGGCTTCGCGATCGCGGCCATTCATCAAACCGGGAGATTCCGAAATCTGCTACGCAGCAAACTGCAGGCCCGCCTCCTCGACAAGCGTCACCGTGAACGAAATGCGTTCCTGCGACAAAAAAAGGAAAAAAAAAGAAAAAAGAAAGGGAAGAAAATCCACCGGATCCTTCCTCGATGCAGTGCAGAGGAAAATTCGAAAGGCGCGTTGATTGCCGCTGATATTTTCTTGCGTTTGTCATTCGTAGAAGTAAGAGGTGTGGTGGTGTGTTTTGAGAATTAAGGACGGAGAATGATAATTTAATATTGCTATTTGCACAGGTGGTGCTATTTATTAATTACGTTAACCCAAGTTTTCCTCGTTGACAAAGAAATATATATAGATGTAAAATGACAATTTACAGAGATGATCCATTCTTTATTATTTTTTGTTATTGACGGAGTTATTAACGAGAATGTAACATCGCAATTTGCATAAGAAACACGACAAAGACTTTTCTTTATCAGTTAATTATATTAAACAACATTTTAGTTAACCAATTAGATGTGCAAGAATAGCGATCTGTCTTCGATTCTTCTAGAACAGTCCGAACTATTAACTAGGCTCTGATTCCTCTGTAATATTGTTCAGGACACCCTCGCCGAATTGCCAGAATCACAAACATTCTCATTCTCATAGCAACACATTTCCTCGAACAATCTCTCTTACGCTCCGTACGCCTCCATTTTAAAAATCAACCCGACAAATAATCCGCATCTCCGCTCCTCAACACCCATCTACACGGCACAAGAACGTTACCTCCTCAAATGGTTAATTAACCCGCGCTCCTCGTACAGAAAAAATAATTCAGCCCCATTAACAGCCAACAATCTCCGCTCGATCGAATAGCTGTACTTTCGTATTAATTACGATCCTCGTGCAACGCTCCGCCCTCGCCAATTCTCTGTCGTTTACTTTCATAGATTCAGGCAGTGGGCCAGGAAAATCCCAAATTTCTCCGTGCATACGTCCTCCTCCGTGTAACGCACACACGTATGCGCTCGCACATGCTTAGATATTTAAGCGCACGTACACAGCGGCATGCACAGGCGCGCGTTTATCGTCCCGGTTTACCGCGGAGGGTGTATTTTTATTCGCATAATTAGATACCCATCAATCCTGCCGATGGCAGTTCGCCCCGTCTGCTTCCCTTGCATTTATAATATACCGTGGCTGGACGGGGGTGAAAAATGTGAGAAGAAATATTCTAGAAGCTCCGTCGTATATAAATGTAGATATATAGATACACACACATGTATAAGTATATACGTATAATGTAGAGTCGAAAGGGGTGAGAGAAAAAATCGTTGGGGCGATTTTTCCGTGGATTCGCGGGAAAATTATAAATTATAAACGCGTATCGAATAGACTGGAGCAATCAGTTTCCAAGTTTAGCCAGGAGCGGCTCGATTCGAGCTTTCTCTACGTTCCGCAGCTAGGGGTGCAATAGGAACGAGAATATGGGGGACACCTGCCGGACAGATATTAGGCATTCTTCGGATACTCGGCATGGAAAATTGCGCGGGAACAGAGGAAACTATTATTGTCGGAATATTTAGTCTCTTATTGTTTAGGGATAATCGATGAGTTCACGGATAAAACGCGAGAGGCGAAAGCCTCGCGGTTCCAGTTATCATACTGTACTCACGTGGAACCAAATTTTTCCCTATTTCGAAATGTTATTAACTTCCGAACCAGGTCGATCAAACATCATCTGCATACAAAAACCGCGACAAAGCGGATGCTCCAACTTTCTCGATGATGTCATAGACCAACAGACCACAGAACTCGTCCCGAAATGCGGATCGATCGGAAATTATTTGAAAAGTCACAAGTCTGCCCGATGGCGAGTAACCGCCGCATCGCGTCGCGTCTCGTCGCGTCAGGAAATATCTAAAAATTCGAAGCAAACAAAACAAGGCAAACAAAAAGGAAAAACAAGAAAATAAAGAACAAAAGCCAACGAAAAATAAATTTCAACCGTTAGGAGAAACTAGCACAGCCCGGTAATGGCTTAATATCGCCTTAATAAAAGTCGAGGCAGCGGTATACCTGGTTTGGATTAGTTCATGTCGATGGAGATATCCCGGTCGCTAGACGCTGCCACCCTCTCTGGCTGTCGCCCACTTCGGAACCAGCGTTGTTAGCCGGATATAAAATATACACGTCGCTAGATATCCCGGCTATAGTTCGAATATGTGTGCACATTGGCATATTAAGAGCGTTTCGTTCGACTCTGTGTCCGAGCGTACACATGTGTGTCTGTGCGCGGTTGCGCGCTCGTTCGCGTACCAACCTCGAAAACCAGCGACTAGGGGGTAGGTATTGTGTTTATATGCATATCGGGGGAAGCCTCCGAGTCTCTCTTGTACTCGAACTCGGCGTTTTCCAATATTCCAGCCGAAACTCTCGACCGAAAAGCTCGGCCTTCGAATTCGTGTGCCTGCCCAACCCTTCCTACCGCCCCCATCGCCCAGCCACCCACACCGCCCGCCTCTGGCCAGTGTACATCGAACCGTCATATTTGGACAAAATCGAACGTATCCTATCTAAACGTTTCCCCCTCATCCCCGTGCCTCAGCGCATCCTAGGAACCATATGTACGTTTTTTAACAGCCCTCTTCTTTTTCGACTCGACGGGGGTTGCTCGTCGAAGCTCCTATCTGTAGCTCTTCGTTCAGTTCTCTTCTGAATTTAGGCTTCTTTTCTCTCTCTCTCTTTCTCTGTCTCTGTCTCTTTCTCTTTCTCTCTTATTCTGGTCAAAGTTGAGCCGTAACGTGCAGTTTTTGGGAAGCTTCGATCGCTATCCGTAGTTCGGATTCGTACACTCGAGATGTCAGCTATTTTGAGGACCGAAATGGTCTGGTATTGTCGAGTAATTAGAAGATCAAAAAATCCGGATAGTAGAGTTTTTTTAGTACGATCGGTGGAAGCGATGTAACGAGGTCAGAAAATTGGTTAGAAGATAAAGTTTACAAGTTTCAATGCTTGATTCGATTGTATTATAAAAGATCCTCACCAGTTCTTGGAACTGACTTAACGGACTGAGTATCTGATGCTAGCTGTAGCCACAATTGCGGCTAGATCAATTAGCGTGTCTACGTAACGCTTTAATTTGTAACCACACTGTATCTTTTCCATCAAGAATATATGTATGTGACTTGCACTTTAACCACTTAGAAGACATATTAGTGAAATTCATAGATTGAAAAAATAGGAAAATTTGACGATGTTACAAATATCTTTAACATTTTATATTTTGGAATTTACGAATATTTATTTGTAAGAAATAAATTTACAAAATTAAGTCAGTTTTTGTAAGAAATTGAGCACTAATCACGTATCCAGATAATCGAATTACGAAATTTACAGAAATTGAAATTGATCAGTGTGGCTTTATGATATTTGGAAAATAACGCTAGAAATATAATTGGCCAAACAAGTTCCCCACTTGTGGCCAATTAAGCCACCATTACATCATCGTTGCAACCATCAGTACAAATTTTTCATCGAGAATTCTCAAAAGGAACTTGATATTACTACTTCTTCCCTCAGGAATTTCAAGTTCAATTAATTCCTGCTTCTGACTTCGACAAATTTGACCTAGTTTCCTCGACCCTTAACAACCGCACCCTATTTTCAACAACACCTCGACCCTTTCCCTGATTCTCGTCATTATCTCGGAACTTGTCGTGCACCATCTCACGGCCGAATCATTGAAGGGGGCAGCAAACACGGTGAAAGGCAACAATGCACGCGGCGAAGATCAATCGACAATCGTTAAAACCCCGAAACGGACGCTGAGATCCAAAGATATCCGTCGGGAAAAAACGCAGTTACGTCCGCCTGTCGTTGGATTGGTCTGCTGGGGGTTGGGGGCGAAAGTATTCCCGAGCCGAAGCGGTAGAAAAGATAGACGGACGCGCGTGCATACAAAGAGAAACAGCGTTGGAGGGTGAGGATGAGCGAGAACAGAATGATAAAAGGAGAGAAGGACAGAGAGATATCTGGGGTACTGGAGGGAGGATTGGAAAGAAAAATCGGTCCGCTCGGCACGGCGCGGCAAAGGATTTATCCGCGGCCTCTCGACTAGGATTGAAATAGTAATATGTTATTGGTAAGCTCTCCTTTTACATCGGCAGCGCCAATAAACGCTGCAGACAGGTTAACGAACCGTTCAGCAAGCGTGCCGCGAGATAAAGACAGGGAGAAAAAGAGAGTCGGAGAGAGCCGTCAGAGTGGTCCGCGAGAGGAAAAGACAGACAGCCGGACGAGGCTGGCTGGGTGCAGCGGCAAACGGCGAAAGGGAGACGACGGAGGAGAAAGAGTATCAGAGAGAAAAAAAAAATAGAAGTGACCGTGGATGAAGAGAGCTAGAGCGGGGAAGGAAGGGTAGTTGGGCTGGATGGAGATAGAGCTGGCAGATGTGTAGATTGAAAAGGGTGGGAGGGTGAAAGGTGGGAAGGACGGGAATAGAGAGAGAGGTCTGTAGAGGTGGCATCGCTAAACTGTCGACTTCAAGCTTTTAATTCGCGATCAAAGGCCTGTAACGATCCGTCGGAAACCCTTTCGCGGCGCTCTTGCCGACGTCAAAATTACTTTTAAATTCGCCGGGCCCTGCCACCCCCCATCCCCCCTCTATAGCTGACCTCTCTTCCGTCGAGTCGATCGCCAACCACCCCGTTCACGATCCCTAACCCCCCTCGATGGCCTTCGCTGCTCGTCCACTTTCCCGCTTTTTATAGGGCGGTCTATGGCCGGATACCGAATTCGGCCCGCTAGGTAACGAGAGAAAAACGACACGAACAGGTGGTTCTGTCAAAGGTAATCGACTCCCTTTGTGGTGGATCGAATTTGGAGAATCGTTCCTCCTGTCCAGTTCTTCGAGAATTGTCTGGGTATCTCCTGACGATCGTGCGAAGTAACTTCCGCCAGCTGGATTACAGTTGTAGGGATGTACGAGATGGAAATAAGTGTTGATGATGCTTAAGATTCACGAGTACACAGAGTAGCAGAGTAGAGAGGTGCAAAAGGAACGAGCGTAAGGGGATAACTTTGTAAGAGATTGAATCCTTTATAGAAAGGAAGTCGGAGTTTCATTTTTGATGAGCAAAGATTGCTGAAATTTCTGTAGTTATTCCATAGTTGAAAGGATGTTCGACGAAAATATTATTTTTTTTTTTTGAATTAGTCAATACCTGTCGAATTTTTCAATGAAAACTCAATGGATTTGGGTAGTTTGGAGCGATATACACATAACGAGTATATTTGACGAAATCGAAGATCTTAAATCTTTTCTTATCGTGGAGCTAACATAATATTTTATAAACTGTTCGTGTTTGATCCGTTGCATAAAATTCTTTTCACAGTATTTCGAACGTTATTCTAACTCGAGCGACGCGTCAACGACAACGATATGCCTCTTTGTTCCCCCGCAGCAACTAATCTTCTTTTCAGATATCTGGAACCTTGGCGTCATTATGGACATCCGGATATCTTAACTTCATATTGTATCGAAATTAAATATCGATCGGTGTATACATTTTGCATGTTTTAATCGCATTTATAGAAGAAAGAGATTTCATAGTGCGCCAAGGATCTGTAAGGACTTTCACCGAGAGTCGAGCGCCTGGATCGAGCAAGTCCGAAAGAACGCGAACGCGAAGAGACAGACCGCCGAGAGAGTGAGAAGAGAAAGATAAGCAGGGAGAAACCGCGCGGATTGTCCCTTTCGATCGGGACGCGTGCTCTCTGTTTCTAAAAATTTACAAGCAAAATAAAAAACACTTACTTCAAATTTTTATCGAATTGAAAAGAAAGCGAGTCAAAATAGAAAAAAAGTATAATCGAAACAGAGAGTGAGAGAGTGAGAGGGAGAGAGAGAGAGAGAGAGAGAAGAAAAGGAGCCAAAAACGAAACAGATGATCGAAATCGAGACGAGCAAAGAGTACAAGAGAATCACGAGAAGCGGTCGTTTCGCAGGGGATCCGTCGCCACCCCCTACAGATTCTCCTGATCTTCTTTATCGTTCTAGCGCCGCGCGAATATTCACCCCGTTCCTTTCGTTTCGAATTTAGAGTGGACTTCTGCTCGCAAGTCGGCACCCTCTCGTTACACGGCGACCGACTGACAGGCCGCGCGACTACTCGACGATCCGTGTGCGCAATTCTACACGTCGCCGAGAAAAGAAAAAAAGGCAAACGAGTTACCTATTTCATTCGACTGGCGATCACGCGCCCCCTCTCGCGGCTCCCCTGTTCCGCTTTCCGTCATCCTCGAAAGTCGATTCCGGATGGACTTGCGTGACAGTACGAGAATTCTTCTCCGAGAATCAGTTTTAATACTTCTATAATATCTAAAATTTCCATTATTTATGATTTTCTGTGACGCGCAATGTGAGTCTTGAAATTCATGTAATACAATTCTACCAAGTATTCGTTTGCTTATTTAGTTAAAGAAGTGATTTAGAAGCAGATTGTTGTCTTTGATATTGATAATTTAATTATGGAAAGTTTCGTGAACGATAATCGGAGCGTTCTCGTGTTGCCACAAGCATCACTTCCGAGACGATCGACGATTTTTACCCGCGAATTGGCTCGACGCTTCCATAGTCAAGGAACGACGGGGTAAGCGCTACGTTCCCGTCGGAATTCGAGGGATTGAACTCGGTGCGGCGTCGACATACCCCAGGCACCCTGTGAACCCTGCACTGAAAAGAACGTGAAAACTCTGTGACCCGAGAGATGTCATGGAAAGCAAACTTCGCGAAATCGAAATATCTCTTATATACAGAAACAGGAAAAAGAGAAAGAGAGAGAGAGAGAGAGAAAGAGAGAAAAAAAAGAAAAGAAAGCAAATCGAATTAGGAAGAAGGGCTGCTTTGGGAGCCGACCGCGGTGACCGACTTCAACCCCCCTGGCGTGGAAACGAGCACGGAGAACACAGACGACGGCTTGCGACGGGGGTGCAAACTCGTTGACAGTAGAGAGGGTTTCAATCGAAAGTAAAAGAGAGGCAAAAAAGAATCGAATGGGGGTTAGTAGCTCGCACCGCCCCTCACCTAAGAGACAGAGATTATAGCGTGAGAGATAGAGACCAACTCGATGCAGAGTAATAAAGAAACAGCGCAGTAGAGACCGATAGAGAGACAGATAGAGAAAGAGCGAGAGAGAGACAGAGCCGACCACCTGGTGAATGAACGACAAGAATTAACTGAAAAAAAAAATCGAATAAAATTAAAGAAAGTCTATATGTATTCGCTCGTGTTTTTTGTCAACAAAAAAGACATTGTTGAAATCTGAGAAAAAAAAGTTGCTTTTCGTTTCTCGTCACCTCGAAAGGCCGTCGTCCGTCCCTGACCCTACCAAAGTGTGTTTTGCATTGCAGACTACCAGATGCGCAATGTTAACGTGAGATCGGTCAACTCTAAACGAAGGAAAACACCCTCCTCTTCCTGCTTGTGAGTCTCTCAGTTTCGGTGTTTCGTAACTAATTCCACCTATGATAACTACACTGTTCTCTATAAACCAGATTATATTGTTATTATATTATTATATTATATTATCTTATATATATATATATATATGACGTTGTTGTAATGGATCGAGACGTACGTTGACCTTTGACCTTGCCTTTATATATACATATATATCCATATATATATACAGACATATATTCTCTCTATACGTTACATACAACTTACATACAGACATTCTGTGTGATCACACACGATACACATTAACATATACCACCGCGTGTCTCGCATACTTCGTCAATTACGCAACTGATACGTGCGGGACCGATGGGAATTCCTGACCGAGCCGAGAGATATTCCAAAAATTCTGTGGTTTTTTTCATTGAACGGAATAGAGATCACTTCTTCCATGAAATGATAATGCTTCGGATTTGAAAAGAATTCTATCGCGCATCGGCAGTGATTACAATAAACGAGCTTATTGGAGGAGCCATTAATTGGAGAAACGGCTCAAAATTCCCGCGAAACTGCAATCTTCGCTCTTTAGAGTCAAATCGAGGATACGCATTAATGTAGAAAATATTTTTTGCAGAAAAAATCTACTTTCAAAAGAAATATCCAACGTTCAGCTATCTCGATTTCATCGTCTACTCTTACGAATGAGGAGAAGGGATCTAATCAATGAAAAACGACCCTCTTTTTGATATTTCCTGCTCGCCAGCCAAGTTACCAGCGGAACCCTGCGCGGACCGGAAGCAGCGCGACACCGCTCTCGCCTTTCCTTCTTTTCGTTCAGGCCCGATCTGCCTCAATATTGATTTTCGATTCGAACGACCCGACGGATCGATCGATCGATTCCCCGCGGTTTTTATCAGTTATTTTCGTTTTGCCATCGCGAGCGCTCATAACAGGCTTCTTCCTCTTCTGTTCACAAGCCCCCAGTCTCAACCCCTGCGCATTCTTTCTTTCTTGTTTCATTTCCATGATGACCCATGCAGTCGCAATGATTTTGCATCGCTCTCGAATCGTAATGACGGCCCGTGCAGCTCTCGCGATTCTTTCCTACCTTTGAAATAACGATTTCGTCTTGTTAATTAAATACTATATTAATCCATGGAAGGAGAACAACTCCACAGAGTATAAAAGCTTATTAGGAAAGGGACTTAAGTTTGATCATTTTTACAAGTACACGATGCTTATCCTTTCTGAAGAGCAGTAATTTTCGATTACGAATTTGTGGTTAAAACGAATGTGCAAGTTTCAATAAATAAAAAAAATTGATTTTCTAACCTAATAAATCCTTCGTTCGCGAGATCTGCACGAAACAATACCTCGACTTTTCGTCGTGCAAAAATTTCTCCAGAGAAATAATTACATTCTCAGAAATATAAATTAAAAATATAATAGAGACTGTGGAAGTTTAAAAAATTGGGTCTCTTGCCCATTTTATTCTTCGATCCACTCGAACAGAAAAAAATTAAAAAAGTTAAAAGTTCACCAGCGCGGTTCGTCGTCGTAGATATTTCCGAAATTATTTGGATTGCCATTGGTTGCTTTCGTATTTTTCTTTCATTGTCGATTTCGCGGTTTCTTGAAGGAAGTTCGGTATCATTTTCCGAGGGAGGATTGCGAGCGCCGGGCGATCACGCAGACGTACGCTGCGTGGTTCGCTCGAGCAATGTTTCGTCTCACTCCTGATGATTGATCCTCATGATCGATCCACTTCCTTGACGGCTAGGTTCTCGCTACTCGGTCGCGTCAGAAGCTACGGATGTCCTGCGATTGCAGGCCTCGATCACAGGATGTCTTGGCTCTGGCGCGTCGCGACGCCTGTTCCTCGTCGTCGGAATCAATTCATCGCGTAAAATCGACGTTGATTAGCCGTTTTTCTGTTTTGAATTTTTATAGTTATATTTTTATGTTTCAAAGACCGAAGATCGGGCGACTATTTTTGTTACGATCCATTTTGTGATAATGGATATTTTTGAAATCTCTTTTGTAAAATGGCAAGGACTTTTGATAGAATCGATTTTTTAAAGATTAAGCACTATCGAACATCGAAGCTTTCTTCTAGATCAGACTTGTTTCTTTGTCAAAACATTTTTTCCCGTCTGCAGCGCGCGAAAAATTGGAGAGATAGGAACTCTCTTTTCTAGTTAGAAATTTAAATAAACTGAAAGAGTTTTTTTTTTTTTTTGATAATTTTCCTATTTACATGAAAATGGCGGAAATATCCAGCGGAAACCGCGCTGTCGCGGAACCAATCTTCGAAGCGTAAAATCCCCCTCAGAGGGTCCGACTGCATCCGTTTGCATCCGTTTGCATCAACTTTCGTTTCCTTCGTTTTGCCGCCAAAATAGCAGAGCACCGTTACAAACAGACGCGTCCAGACACTTTCGTACACGTCCAAATACACCGATGTATCACGATCGAGTGAGAGGAAACTCACAACGACACAGTGCAGAGAACAGTAAACAGAACAGTACGATTCCATGCACGTTCGCTATACCTGTATGAACCGTAATATTATTTATAATCCGTACACGTGACTATGTATACTCACACATATTTGTACACACATGAGACGCACACACTCGCAGATACACGTGTCTGTACACCGTATTTTTGCTGCTGCTTCTTTGAACGTAAGCTTTAGATTGGAAAGAGAACAGCGACCAGTCAAACACGAACAAAAGACATCCACTTGTACTCACGTATATCTAGTACAGGCATACATACATGTACATGTTCAAACACAAGACACGATCAAACAGATTGGGTAAAAAAGAGAAAGAAAATCACACGACGACCAATCACCATTCTCACGTATGTATATTTTTCGAGAGCAAAGAGAAAACAAGAAAGTACAAAGCCTGACAAGTGACACGTACGGAGGCATTTTATTGAGAAGCCGCTCGAGAGTCGCGGTTGTCGAGGTGATAATACCGAAAGAGACAAGAGAAAAAGAAATAAATGGGGGAAAAGCGAAAGAATATACCGAGAGAACGCGACGGACAGAGAAAACGAGAGAGAGAGAGAGAGAGAGAGAGAGAGAGAGAGAGAGAGAGAAAGGTGATAAATTGAAAGGAACAGATAGATGGAGTAAGACAGAGGGAAGAAGAGATGTTAATAGGCGTAAAGAGAACGTACGAACGAAGGGAGGGAGAAACGAGTAGGAAGGCGGGAAAAACCCGACGACGAGCCCTCAACTACTCGAAATCGCGCGAACCAGCTACAGGAAAGTTGCTCGAGGAGGATCCGAGATTCAGGGGTTGATTTCGCAACGATTAATTTCATTACTTGCTCTTGAACTTTCTCATCGATTCTACACACGTGCATTTATCTTGAAATTCAACCCTCTATAATTAGAATTTTGTGCCCTTATGAGGAAAAAAGGTTACATATTCGTTGAAATTTTTCACTTTGCTACGAGATCGAGGAAATGATGATTTTTACAAAGAAATTGTTTGTTTTTGAAAGAGATTCGAAGTGACGGGCATATAAACAGGTAAAGTTCTTAGACGAAATTCGATCTAATTTAATTTTTAATTATTTATATTTAGATATTTACTCGCTATATTTATAGTGCTTCGAAGTACAAGAACAACAAAGAGAATAAAATGTAGAAAATATAGAGGGCGTAATTTTGTAATTTTAAAGCCAAGCATAATATTATAGAGGGTTAACTTTTCCCGCGAAGTTCCTAACTAGTGCTCCATAAAGACTAGTCTTTTTCGTTGTTAACTTTGAGACACGTTAACGTTCTGCATTTCTCATATTTCTTTATAGCATTTCACTTTTCTAGTTTGCTTTTTAACACTATTGAAGACGTGATTATCCTAGTCTCAGTTCATGTTACATTGGATATCGTGGTCCTATAGATATTTCGCGATATATAGATAATCGCGATAGAGAAGAAAATTCGTTTGTACGTAAGTCCGAGCGAAGCAAATGGTGAGAGGCCGATGCGGTCGCCACGATCGATCGATCTCGCAGTGTTAAAATGCCCCGACCTTGACCCCATTGCGATCAAAATGGAGGACAACCCCGGTCTCTGATTCTCTCCTCGAGCCGTTTCCTGTTTTACGCGATTCCCGTGCTGCGCCGCGCTTGAACCTTCTCTCTCGAACGCATCAGGAGATCCTGATGTATCGATCGGCGACCACGCAGTTACACGATTTAATCGAGGCTACTTAAATTCTAAATTCACTGCCAGAAATTTATTCCAAGCTTCTACAAGGATGGTTATTTAAATACTTTCGCGAATCACTGTGGATATATAATAAATCTGTCTCGTAGGATCACGCAGCAAATTTGTAAATTACGATTAACTTGTCTCTCCCCTTTTCAAAAGCATATTACATCACATATTATCATTACGAAGAAAAAGTCCTCTCCGAAAGGCTCGATGTAATAGTTCTTAACTGAAAACAAGATTGACATTCCAAAAAATGACTGCATCGTTTCTGATTTTAACCAATTTTGAATATTGCTAATCGTATTCGTCCGATTTTCAAGAATTCCCCAGCGGAGCAATATAAGCAGAATCGTATAAAGTAATGCTTGAAACGTGTTCGATTCGCTAGGAATCTCGATCGATATTCGAATTAAGTAACACGACGAGGCACGCGCGTGAGTCGTCGATAAGCTTCGTGGATGACGGTTCGAGAGGCTGGTGCACGAGGAATCGCGGAAACGGGCTAGATCGACGAGGCCTCGTCTATTCTAATTGGCTTCGAATATTACCTCGAAGTCGAGGGACGAACGATCGACCACCACGAACCAGCTAACGCGACTCTCACACGCGAAAAAGTACATGCTACGCCAATGACCCAGAAACCGGCTACAACGTATCGCTAATGTAGGCGGGCCTACATCTACTGCGCGTTTCAAAAGATTTATTTCTTTCTGCTTTTTTGAGAATTCCGTGAATTGCTTTCCTTTTGTTGTGTACAGGGTAATACCAAACTTTGCTGAATACAGATTATATTCATAAAATTTCGACAAAATTGTATTTATATAATTTTATTATAATATTTGGTTTCTTTATAGATTAAAAAAAAAAAAAAAAAAAAAAAAAAATGGTAAAGGAACTATAGCTTCGTAAAAGTGTTCGAAATGAATTCTTTTGTTTTTGAATACAGATAGATAATTAGGAATCAACCTATAGAAACTTCTCAACCCTTCTTAGAAAGATGAATCGGTCCTTCAAAGGAATCAAACGGATTAGCTGTTATCGGGATAGGTTTGAAAACAGCATGCGTGTCGAAAGTTTTAAGGGAATACAACTTATTTAGGATTCGTCTGACCGTAGACGGTCCACTACCACTGAAACATTTCATCTTTCCTTATTTAAATATCGATCCGTTCCTTTCCTTTAAGAAAGAAAAAAAATGTTTAGTTTATCATTATACTGAAATCATAATTTATTGATTTGATCAACGATATGATCATTTATTCATCTTATTAGGGAGGATTGAAAAGTTATTGTAGAGTGAAGTGGACAGAAAGTCGACGAAACGAGGCACGAAAGTCAGAGAAAGAAGGAGAGAAAGGGGAATCGATCGACGAAATGTCGTGTTCTGGGGTGCCGTTCGTTGTACTTAGATCGGGGTACCGAAATCACCAGCCAAGTAGCCACACTCTAAATTCGAAACCAGTTGCCAATCGGCTAATAAAATTATACCCGACAAATTGGACAGCCGGATTAACCGGATTTAAGCGCGGAGGCCTCGGCGCAGACGTCAGTATCAGTACTCTAAAACGCATTCGATTTATCCCGAAATTACTTCTCGCGAATCGAACCTTCCTAATTAACATTCTGCGTCGTGAAAATGTCGAATTTTGCGCTTATACACAAATATGTTATTACATTATGGTAACTTTAATTATTCAATAATTATTCAATAATTACGAGTGCGAAATAATTGCTTGAAAGTATAAAGATAAAATGATATTTTCGCAAAACTAGATATTATCGTAAAAAGAAAATTACATATTACAAGAACAATTCGAATAAATTTCACAAAGCTGTGAGAATTGTCAAAAATTGAAAAGTAATATTTCCAAATCGTGAAAAGACATTCGGAAATAAAAGAGGAAAAGATTGAAATATCGGGCAAGCTCGAATAAACCGAGTTCTGAACAACAATGAGTCCTTCGAAAGAGTGGTGTTCCGAACAAAATTATTTTCAAATTCTCGCGAGTCACGAAAGCGGTGGAGGGGTACGGGGATGTTTCGTTATACAAGAGAGTACTGGCCCTTTCGCAATCTCTTGCCACGGTTTCGGCAAATTTAAGCCGACGTATTGTGCTCCGACCTCGCTGGTGACACGAGTCATCCTCTCGACTGGCACTTCAGTGTACGAGCCATCCTTTTCAAAGCCACGTAGGCAAGGGGTTGGATTTTTTTAACACTGCTATCTTCCATTCTGCAACGAGACCTTAGAGCCTACGTCTTTTGGCATTGCCTGACTTCTAGATTTTCCTTCTTTTCAAAGGCGATAAGAATCCTAGTTGAAATTTTAATTCCATCCTCATTGATACTCTGAGCGACGATGCTTTGAACCTGCCTCTGAATACAAAATTCAATTATATCACGAAAATATGAAATTAATAGAAGAATTGTTTGCGAAGGAATTATTCGGAAATTTTCCTTAAATTTCCTCTTTTTCATTTTTCTTGGAATTATTGAATTTATAATTTCATTGAAATTAATTCGATCGCGTTTCGGAGAGAAAATGTGGAAGAAAAATAACACGATAAAAATACTACGGAGTTTCAGTTAGGAAGAGCGAATTGATTAACATAGAGGTTACCTTTTTGTCGATTATTCTTTTTCCTTCAAACGAAAGCGGTAGGCTCGATCGTTGTTTTAACGCAGAATGGAGGATGCGAGAACTCGATAGTTGATCGCGTTTCGAACAGTCGTATTCCACGAGGCCGGCGACGTCGCGAACCTTCGTCGATGATTCTCCTCTGACCCTTTTTTTCTCTCCCCTTCCGCTGCGAATTTTTCGCTACTTGCGTCTTCGTAAGTGGAGCGAGGATCGTCACGATCAAACATTCGAAGAAAGTGGTGGTCGCTTCGATTTTCGAGACAAAATTTATGGAAATTAAGTATTATCGAGAGGGTTGGTAGATAATTGGGTGTTTCCGTTGGGAATAGAGCGTGCTTTTGTGAACAAAATTATCGAGTTTGCTAGTGATTCCAAATCTTTTTAATGGCTCCTTTTTCTCATAAAATCACTTCCCCCTTTTTACATAAAGCTATTGAATATAAAAGTTTGATCAATTCCTTGCATTCTATCTGCAACTATGTTCTGTGTACTATACCTTGCCGAGAAATTTTAGAACATTAACAAGTAAAACAGAAAAAGTTTAAGGCTTTACCCTTACCAAGCATCCAGCTTGATCCGGAATATACAAAGAATAGCTGTCTACCCGTGCAAAGGGTCATTGCAGGAAGATGTTCGCGTGAGAAAGAGGAGCTAAAACTTTCAATCTCACCGAACGCATTGGCGAAAGAACTGAGGATAGAGAGACAAATAGGAATGAACACCACAGAGACACCCTTTTTGTCTATACTTTTGATCACGAGCCGAAATAAGAAATCGACAGATAAAGAAGGAACGTGCATAGAAGAGCTCATGAAATTCGAAACAATATCGAGATCCTCCTGATGATAATATGAGAACGAAAGACGAATAAAACGAAAAAAAAGAACGAACGAGAGGAAGCATTTAGAGAACGAGAGAGTTTAAAGCAAAAAGAGGGGGGATGATACACACACGGTGTGCCGGCAAATCGTTCAGAGGAAGATAGAAACAGAGAAAGAGAAATAGAAAAACAGAAAAGAGAGAAAGAGAGAAATTTCTCAATAAAACGCCACCGAGCTATCTCAAGTCTCTATATATACATATATATATGTACAGTAGCATTATTGCATGGCCAACATATATATATATTCTATATGATATAATTATTATTATTTTTATTATTATTATTATTATTACTATTATTATTATTATTATTAATATCATTATCATCATCATCACCACCACCATCATCATCATCATCATCATTATTATTATTATTGCTCTTAATTATTATTCATTATTATTATTCACTATTGTAAAACACGAAACTATGTTGACAAAACGAATTTCCCTTCCGTTCTGCGTCTTCGAGTCTGTTCTCCGGCGCCCCAAAAACCGTTTCCGGGAACATCTCACGCGGACGTTCCTGAACGTAACCGGGGCGCCGTTCGGAGCGTAAAACTTTGAGGAACAGGGTAGTAGTCGAGAATGGTGCGAGATTATTTGAAGACGGTGCTGGGCGGAAAACATGAAAAATGGGTACATATTGAATAAACGGGAGGTAATTTCCTTTCATCTCGAATGTCGAGCTCGTCACTGTAACTTTGTCGACATCTTACAAATTGATTTCTCCAATTCGGATAATTCGGATCAGATCCCCAGCATCGAACGAATGGAAAGAACAGAAACAATCTCGCCACGTGGGTCATACATAGGGTGTCCCCGAATTCTCTCATGCTTCTCACCCTCGAGACCAATAGTGACAACAAAAAAAAAAAAAAAAAAAAAAGAAAAAATTCAAATCGAAGAAAGAGGAAAAATTGAGATAAAATTAAGGAACGTGAATAAGCGAAAAACGAAAGGAAAGAGCCACGAAACCGGTGTCGATATTGCCCGCGGATCATGATCGTCGCGCGAATCGTCGACGATCGACGTGAAAGAGAGGGGACGAGAAGAGAACGGAACGAAAGGAAGGAAAGGACACCCTAGTAAAACACGGCGATCCTTTCGTACAAATTCGACGACGACAGACGAAAGTTTGCTTGCTTGCTTGCTTGCTCAATTCCCAGGCATGGAAACGGGGACGATAATGATATATATGTATACATATATATTATATCTGTCGTATATGTATATGTATGTACATAGTCAAAAACATTAATACGCCCCCGTTTCCGGTGCCCATCTCTGTCTCTCGCGTCTTTGTCCTTAGAATACGACACGAAGACGTACACGGGGAAAGAAATGAATGATGTTTAGACGATCTGTTGTTACGGAAGCCGGTGAAACTTTTACGTATCATCGATCGATCGAGTTTATCTAAATATTTTATATCTATCTATATATCCATTTATAATAAGTAAAAAATGCGGAATAGCCGTTATTTAACCCCTTCGGGGAATTTAACTAATGCCAAGAAAAAAATAGAATTAACTTTTATTGCCCTATTGTATTTATGCACACGATATGCCTATGGTATTTTTTAGATATTTTAATATCCTTCAAGAGATTAATTCAGACTTTTGAAAGATTACCGAATACCGAGATTATCAGGATCTTTCATTTCTAAATTTTTTATACAAAATCCACCCTAAAGAGACTTAGCGAAACGAATACAAAATCCATTCGTTTGGTTTTTCTCGGAAAGCCATGGGGCCGATATCGATCGACGTCGCGAAAAAGTTTTCGCCAGCTTCCGCGCCTCGAATGCTGTCTTACATTGAACGTGAGCATTTTGTTGCGAGTCGACCATCCCCCGCCAGATAAATCCCAGTTTCTCTTAGAAATCCACCGTAATGCAGAGAGTGCCCTTTATCATTAGCTGTTAATTTGAGGTCCTTTGCGCAGGTAGTGTTTGCCCCCCTCGCCCTTATTCAACCAGATACCATGTATTGTTAGTCGATACCCTGTAAGACAAAGCATGAATGTTCAAGCCCGTTGGAAAAAAGAAGTCGCACATTTACAGGCCGTCAGCCACATGTCGACGCTGACACTCGACGCGTTCGCCGACCTGTCTTCGCGTTTCAATCTTCGACGATCATTTCTATGCTTATTCTTTAGCCTTTTGATTTTATTTCGTATAGTTAGAAATAAAATGTTGCAGTTCAAGTATTTCGAACACATTTCAAAGTTCGAAAGAAAATATTGCAATTTATGGATTTTATCGAATAGGTGATTTAAGAGAGTTCGTGGAAATTTGCCGTATTTAATTCGTAATTCTTTTGGATAAAAACGCGTCGAGGGTTAGTGGACAAGAAACAACAGGGGTACACGATACAACAATTCGAAACGATCGTCTCGCTAGGCGTGGCGACTGATCGGAAATTCGATCGATTTCCGGTTACCTTTCGATTGTCTGGAACGAAATTTCAGGGAACTAAAATATGTTACAAATTGGTTATTTTTGACGAATCAAAACGAGTTTAAATCGATCGTGATTGAATCTCGGACCATTGAGAGAATACGGAGTCTATATCATTTATTAAGAGAACTTTGTTTCACGTTTCGAGAAACCATGCATATAACGTTGCTGCATCAAAAATATCGCCATTTAAATTTCAGTTTAATTTTCTTTCAAAAGGGAAAATAGGAGCGGTTTTAGTAAACGCTAGACTAACTGGCTTCCTCGAAATGGAATCGTAACTCCGCCATTTCGACAGTTTCCCGTCGAACAGATCGATAAGGAGCTTCGGACAACCAGTCGGTTATGCCGCATTTGGTTTCGCAATTAAACGTGTAACGAGAAAATCGCTAATTATTATACGATGAATAATACGAGAAAAAATTAGGAAAACAAACTGATTAAATCGATCCATCTCGTCCATCCGTCCAAGAAACTTCGCGAAGCTTCCGTGTATTTCAGAGAGGTCTGAGTAGTTCTGTGCTCCCCTCCTTGAAACTTGCATGTCGAACCTCGGTAAATTTATCGAATATTGCTACAAATTGGTGGAATTCGGTATGGAGATTAACAAAGTCGAGTGAAAAACAGATTAGGTTCTATTTCGATGCTGGCGCAGCTCGGCTAGAAGAAATTCAAAGAAATTCGATTTTGTAAGTGGAAAGCAGGTGTGCTAGTATATCATAGACAGTTTGCGAACTTGTCACCGTTGACGTCTACTAGGAAGACTCGATAGGACGCTATACGATAATCCAAGTTAATGTACTCGTCGCTGTATATTAAGAAACAAAGAGTGATTGCTGATTTTTCACTTCAAAAAACATTTGTAGATCGTTCTTCGATATTCGCTATATTTCTAATAGCTAGGATGGTTCGTAGATGCTGCTTGAGATAGTAAGGAAAAAAAATTAGATTAAAAAAAGGTGAAATTTGATTAAATTGCTGTGGATCGAAGACAAGTAGCAAGTGAATCGCATCAGAAATATTCGCGAATGGGTTCCTCCAACTCACCCATGATTATAGTAATCATAGGGATGTCAGTCTACAAACACTACTTGAGTTAATGAAAAAAGATATTACGACAGCACGAGTAGACACGAGTGGACAAAAGTAGACTCTGACCAAATTGAGTTTGGATCGACGAAAGATAATGGCGATTTTTCATTTTACAAAATGCTCATTATCGCTTCCTTGGTCTTTCTTACGATTCTAGCGACCATAAGTGATTTATCAACATCGTTTGGACTACCGAAAGAAAAGTATTGAATTACACGCGAATGAGCAAAAGTGAACATTCTCAAAGTTACACGTGGATCTATAAAAATGGCCAGCGATGATCAAGAGACAAGTGGATAGAGTCCATGAAAATTAACCATCGCTGGAAGCTGGTCATTCATTGGGAACGAGAACAATGTTGGTGGACAGAGAACTCTCTTATCGCAGAGGGGGAACTTTGGAAGAAACTGTACGTGCTGGTGTAAGAAGAGAGGGAAGGTGGTGAGTTCCTCTGGGGGTGGCGCAGAACACCACGAATATCGGCGAGTTCAAGCAATAAGCGATAAAATCGAATTGCCTTCATAAATCTGCGTGCGAAGCGAGAAAATCCAAGGAAGGAAACCGGCGTGGGTGTTCTGACTCCATTGGAATGCGAGCCTATCAGGCAAAAACGGGAGAGGCCCGCTACGGAGACCAAGTTCTCTTGCACGAAGTCGCCCTTCTACAGGGTGTGTGTAAAAATATGAACAACAGGAAAATATCAAGATACACGAAGAAGGTGAAAAAAATTGGAAAGTGAAACGAGCATCGTAGCAGGCGGAGCAGAGGAGAAGCTAAAAATTACGGTCAAATTGTGAGAGATATGTGTATTAAAAGCATTAAATAGCGGATTACAAGGTTAATTATGAAAAAAAAGGGAAAACAGAAAAAAAAATTAAATAGAACGCAGAAAAACCACCTTTGTAAACGGAAAAAGAGTGCGGAGAAAAGATGAAAAAATAGATACAAAGAGTAAAATAAAAAGGGGATACAGAGCATAAAAAGTAGATAAAATTGTAAACAATGAAAAGAGTTGAAAAAAAGAAGGGAGTAAAGGAAAATGGTAAAAGGAATAAATAGGAGCGATATAAAAAGAGCCAATGAGAAAATCCATAGGGAAAAGCAATACGATTAACCAGGAGTATTGTAACGAATGTAAATTCTCCGATTCCTCCTAGAAAAGCCCTTGGTGGTACTCTCTTTCAAGTTTTCATGCAACCCTCCGAGCGTTAGTGCTCGTTCAAGCGGTAACTGCATTAAAAATAGAGGGGACGAAGCGTCCGGCGTTCAATCGCGTTAGACAAACTTCAAAATCAAGATAATACGTGCAATTGCGGCGGATGGATTAACGGAAATGAAGCGGAATTCAATTTCCGGCTTGCTTGGAAATTTCCCTAAAAACGGCAAGATCCAGTTTCGCTGTATCGGCGACGCCATGAAATATAAAACATTACCTCGAAACCAGCTTAAATTCAGCGCCAACTACCTGTGACCCAACAAATTTCTGTTCGTATGAGAAATAAGTTAACTTTGTCTCTGCGAAGAAGAAGTAGGAGATTAAGAAAGAGTTCATTTTCCATATTCCGATGAGATACGTGTTTTACCTTAAGTCCATTGGAAACTAAGTTCACTGCTTCTTCTTGACAACGATGTTCGAAGAAATTAAAGAGAAAGGATTCAGAAAAGTGTTCGAGACGAACAACCAGTCGACGAATCCCCATTGTGGAAGTGGTCTCGGCGACACACCCGGTGTATCGATGGAATGGGGTGGAAGAAAGGTCGGAGACCAGAGACAGAGAGTATCGGGATCACGTGGGCCATGTAAATGCGCGGCCGCCTTCTCTGCGTGTATTATTTTATTATATAGCAGAAGCTATTGGTGCCACGTGACGCCAGCGGGCTCCTCGCTCGAAACGCAATCATTCTTGAGTTATTCGGGAAAGGGGGTGGCGGCTGCGATGGAATACGGGCCGGCCCGTCTCTACCTATATGAAGAAGACGTCTACGTGCCTTGCTCGTGTCTCTGACAAACTTCCTTTTGATTGGTCCTGGCCATCGGTTACGAGCAGATCGTACGTGAATTCGATTCCGACTCGCGGTCGCTTTAATGGAGATCCGTGCTTTATGATCTCTCGTAGTCTTACTCCATTTTGGGGTGTGCTGAGTCTGTGATTCAGCAATCGAGTAGACTTCATTCTCCTCCCACGTGATTTCACTCTACAGTTTCCGATGATGTTTGAAAATCTAGTGCTCTCGAATTTCGGAAAAAGTAACAATATCGTATCCGTTTTCTTCCACGAAGAAATTCACGCTTGGAAATTTATTTCTATCCTCACGATCGTTTGCCTTCCCTTTAAAAATTCACGATGCCCGACTAAATGTTCCATTATCCGGTTGTTTTCCGGCGCGGCACAGAGCGGCCACGGGGTCGGTTCGAACATCTCAATACACGCTAGATCGGCCAGGCGAGCCGATCAAATTTTTCCGCGCGACCTGATCCTCTTCGGGACGCTCGTCAAAGTGGCTGGCCGGCTTTTCACTCGGCGCACAAAGTGTCAGCCATGGATTATTTTCCGAAAAGTTCGCGGCACCCGACCACGTCAGAGATTTTCTGCACTTTAGAAGAGGGAGATGGAAAAAGAGCAGTATGATACAGAATATGAAAGAGAAAGACAGAGAGGGAGAGGGAGAGAGAGAGAGAGAGAGCGAGAGCGAGAAAGAGCTCTCGTTAATGCTTTATCGCGCCGTGCGCCCGACTGGATTTGGCCCACTTAGCCGTTTCTGGAATCCTTCGATCGATCCGCTCGTGACATCCGGTTCTTGCTTGCATCCATTTCGAGTTCTGCTCTCGCAACGATGGATACAAACCTGACAACGCGATCGTTCTTCCGCCTGACAATTTTAACATACCCTCCCTGCCCGCATGGCCCGACTGAACCCCTCGTCCGAATCTAACTGTCATCGGTTTGTCCTTTCCCATTGATATTACCATTCGTGGTAAGAATAGATTTTTAGTACCCAGAGGACAGAAACGAGAGTTCGTATATTTTCCACTTCACGTTACATCGTTGATTTTCTGTTAGTTTTGTTAGTCGATGGAAGATTTAGATTTACGAAGAAGGTGTCGAGTTTATCATGCCATCTATATCAATTTTATATTTCGATTTTGTTACATCGAAGCAAGATCGATTTACGAAACTTCGACTTACAAAGCCGTTAACTCCATTTCTTTAGTCGCGGCGAAACTTCTTATCCTTCCTATTGATGATCCACCTAACCGATCATTCTGATACTCTCTCGGAACTCGATTTATCCTCCCGAAGAATTCCAATTACCTTTGGAAAAAGAACAAACTCCCTATCCCCTATGTCAGATGACATAGAGAGGCAAGGAAGGGGTGACAGGGTGAAAAATCAAACGGTGCCGGCAGGTAGCCGTGTCCGCGAGTCGATTGTCGCAACGATCATGCCTTTTCCCTGCTTCTACCGTGGTAATAACGAACGCGTCAATTTTTCGTCTCTGTCCGGCTGTCCATCCTTGCGAGCAATCCGCCACACTCCCCAGTCAGTTTTTCCTGTTCCTAGTGGCATTTTTTTCGCCAGTCTCCTTTCACTCGTTATCGGGTGGTTGCTAATGGCACATGATTGCCTTTCCACCCTCGTCTACGATGTTTTCGCCATCCTCTCGTACACCAGTCGCTGCCACTTCATTTTCACGGATCGTTCGTGGGACGGAAGGCTCTTCCACGAAGAAATTTCAATCGGGAAAACCACGTTCAACCGCGATCTTTCAATTCGAGAGGTTGGATTTTAAGATAGTTCCTTCGGATGGCAGATTAATCGGAACCGAAGGCTACTGCCCATAGATCGATGTTATTCGTTGAGTTTTTTAGTTGGACAGAGTGGAGCGGACGTATTAAATGTTTTTCGGGGCGGGCTTGTCATTGGCAGGTTTAGCGATCGAGAAATCGACGCGATCCAGAGTATTCTATCCAACGAATCAGCT
Source organism: Bombus pyrosoma (assembly GCF_014825855.1). Classification (NCBI taxonomy): domain Eukaryota; kingdom Metazoa; phylum Arthropoda; class Insecta; order Hymenoptera; family Apidae; genus Bombus; species Bombus pyrosoma. The sequence continues at coordinate 14,963,600 of NC_057780.1, forward strand.
CTTCGACCAATTTTTCGTTTTGTTTCGGCTATTAGGATGTTCCTTTGGAAAGGTATCCGTTTTTAATCCACTGACATGCGCAGTCAGACGAGCTAAAGCATTGTGCCTGTTTCTTATTAATTTAAGGGTATTATCGATTGCCATTCTTCCTAAACTTTTGCACTTAGCAAATAATGAAACCCTAAACGAGAACCGGACACTTGAAAAAATTGCTGCAATTTAACGTGAACAACATTTAACGTGAAAATGATAATATGTCAACGGGTTAATAAATGATCTTGCATGATCGACACTTGGACTAACGATAGATAGAATATCCTTGCTAATTTCGGAGAAAAATTTACGATACCCGTTTATTATCCAGATTAGGAGAAAGATCTATAATCGCCAGGCATCGAGTATAATTCTCTAAAATCGCCAGCTGATTCTTGATTTTACGAGTACAACGGTTCAAGACGCTAATTTGCAGGGTTAAATTCCGTTCGGGATGGACGAGATCTTTTTCGGTTGTCCAACCGATTTGCTTCTACCTGCCGAAAAGGTGGCCTATTATCGGGAAATTTCAACGATTTCCAAGTTTCTAGGTATAGATCGAAGCTGGACAAAGAGAAAATTGACGAGTTATTTAATCTAATATCGGCTGCTCGATCGGAATTCGTACGCGGGAAAACCATGTACGCGTGTAAACGTTATTTTTCCCATTCTGTTCCTTCTTCCCTCTTCGTTCTCTGTCTCCCTTTATTTTTCTTTCCCTCTTTCTCTCTCTCTGTCTCTGGCACTCTTTTTTTCCTTTCTCGTCCCCTATTCTCGTTCGCAATTATGCGCCATAACGTTGCGAGCGTCACAAAGAGCCGGCAGTGATTACGCGACAATTTCGAGCTAATATCGCGATCGTTATTATTTCAGAGAACCTGTCGATCGAGGGACTGTGCGTTAAAATCGCTCTAAGCCGCGGCTCGATCGTTTTACAAGAGCTCGGACGAAACTCGCGATGGGAAAGCGTTTTCATGCGAACCGATTTACAGTAGCCTTAATTCACCATTTATGCATCCGACTCGTTATATATCTATCTATTCGAACGTATTTATGATATTCGTAGGTTTCCAACGACGACGAACAAATTTAGGTACTGCTCGGAATCATTGGATTCTTGAAACGTGAATAACTTCCTGCTCTTATGAATTAGTACGGAGATGGGGAAACTGGCGAATTTCCTGCTTAGAAAATTCCCAAGTCGTACGATCTCTAATTAGAAAGCCCGGAAATCGGTTACTTTTTAATTAATAAGTCTCGCTCATCTGTAAAACTATCAATTAATCGATTAATTACGAATGACGGATGATCGAGAAATTTACTAAATCGCCGATTTCTTAATCGAAATACCGTGACTATGAACATATTTAATAGAACGCGCGCGATGTTCCAAAACTCTTCTGCAGTCTTTTGGGCTCTCGGATCTAAATCCGCGGAAGAGTCGGTGCAAATTTTGCCGGGTCTAAATCAGCTCTCTCTCGTTGGTTGGACGCGAGCCAACGAGAAAAAAGTAAAAAAGAACGGAACAAAAAAAAAAAGGGAGGGAAAAAGGAGAAGAACGAGGAAAACGTGTGCTCGACGAGACATAATACCACTCAGATTCGAAACAAGGCATACATATCACTCACTCGAGACACGAAACGTACTACACGGACACTGAAAACTCGCTTTTCCAAGGAAAATGCATCTCTCTTGACACTCTTGCATCGTCTCACATGTACACACAAAATTATATATATATATATACATATACAATATATTTATATGTATATATAGATTATATGTGTCCGCCCCCTCGCCCTTGTGCCCTTTTGGAACCCTTTAGTGAGATGTTTATCAGCTGTAGTACTATCAGTTTGAGATATTCGTGTTATGCAAGCGAATCCCTAAACCCCTTTTTTTCTCTCCACTGACTTGTTGTACGTGTTTTTACTTCTATGCCCTTGACAATCTTTTCTCAATGTTAATGTAATATATATATATACAACATTCCGTATGTATTTATGTATACATATAACAAGTCGAGATTACTTTTTTTGTTTGGCTGCGAGAACGTACTTTGCAAAAAGAGTAATTTTGCTCGTGAACGGCAAGCTAGCGTTCCAAATAAAAGATATGAATAATGATTGCTAAAAAAAGATTATACGTAAAGAATAAGTATTATAGAAACAAGAAGATATATGTATGTAAGAAACACACATAACAGAGATAAAACAGAACAGGAATGAAACATTATACACACTTGACAACGACATTTATAATCGACGACCCGGTAGTAGAAAAACAAACAAAAAAGACAAAGAACAAAAAAAAAAAATAAAAAGTCGGGTCGTCAAACTAAACGAGTTCACCATTGATTCACATTCGTCTCTTTTTTCTGCTTTCAGCTGCACAGATTCCACAACGCGCAGGTAAGTACGATCAAATTACGTTGAAAATCGTTTCCCTTCCGTTTCTTCCATCGTCTTAATTGAGCCGATCGTCAATTAGACGCACGTCACTGTGTGCTCGCGAACCGTGTCTACTTGAACGGAAGAAAAAATCTTCATACTCGTGTCCATCCTTTTTCTTCTTTCATTTCTTCCGTTCCTTCTTCCTCTTTCAATACTAGTTCGCCTCAAAAGAGAAAATCTTGAGGTGTTTCATAATGGTTACGTATGGAAAGGGGATAGCTGGAACTGGGCACACAATCGATTCGCCGCGTTCTCCATCTCATTCGCGCGGCTTTCTTTTCATCCACTAATTACCAATTAGTTCGTGTGTTTTCGCGGTAATGTAACTGTGGCACTATTACTTCTCTGGTAGTGTCTTTGTAGAAACTTTGATTTTATTTTCACCACATTCATCGAATTTTTCCATCTTAATTTCCATCTTAACCGATAACATTAGGTTTCTACAAAAAATTAATATTATTTCGAAGGCGCGTGAATCCAAATTTTCAAAAGGGATTTCAAGCTAATTCGTTTTATCGTTCGTTTTATTTTATTTTTCGTTATCATTGTTCTCTTACACGGGTAAAATCGGTTAGCAATTTTTTGTAATGATCCTTCAAGGGATAGATCGACTAAAGGATCGTTTGAATTTTAGCATGCAAGAGGAAAGACGAGATGGCGAACCAGGGAGAACAGCCCGCCCCCAAGAAACCGCGCCTGGTTTTCACAGACCTTCAGCGCCGTACTCTACAGGCTATTTTTAAAGTAAGTCTTGTATAACTTAACTTGCGTTTTGATCGATACCTCCACCCCGTTCTCGATTGTCCCAGGCGAATGGATGCTCAAAGACACTATGGCGAATTCAGTCCTTGTTCCTAAGAGCGTCCTTTGCCCTACCACTATCTAGTTCTTTTTATTATTTCACCTTTCCGTTTCTAATTTATCTATTAGCGTAATAATATGTTAGGTAACTATTAGATTACATAGGTATATCTAAGGTAGTACTGAGTATATCCAAATATTTTCTTATTCTATAACAGATTTAAGAAAAGGTCATTCGCGAAGTTACATTAAACGTTAAGCAACCCATGTCTTAGGAATTGTATAAAATGATATAATTGTCATGAAATAATTAAATTTGAACGAGCGAATTAAACTGAAATAATTAAATAAAACGAATAACGAAGAACGACGGAATCAATTCAAAAATCTTTTTAAAAATTTATAAATCCGATTTCAAATGATGAAAATCTACTTCCATAGGGTGTATATACTGATAACAGAGTACCCCTCGTATAAACGCTCACGACCGGCCGAGTTTTGCATGCGTTAATGGAAACGCTCTCAACAAATCCTCACTTAACAAAATTACTACGCCGTCAGTAAATTATCTGGATAGACACCACGTGTATCCCGCATTCTATTGGTGCACCATAATAACAGCGCACGTAGGGCATCGCCGAGTCGTGGCCATTTTGGCCCTTCGAATCTTTTTAAGCCGATTTAATACTCGTCCGGCAACTCGATTCAGTTCTTTGATATTTCACCTGTATCACTGTGATCACTACTTACATCGTATTTGAGATACCTAAATTATATTTTTATAAACGTAACTGAAACTCGGATATTTTTTCAATTTCAAAAATTGCATTGTGATCAAATTCATGTATTTTTTTCCCTTTATATTTTTCAATATTTTAATTGGTTCTATTTGTACTTTGTGGAATGCGGATAGTCTATGGTGATGTGAATGAGACCGTGATACCAGTGCGAGTATTTTAGTTACTATTAACCCTTTGCAGACGACGAACCCATATATGCGTTCAGTGTAAGTTATCCGCATAGCCGATGAACTCACATATGCGCCAGGCGAAAACAATCGACACGGCCGATGCGCTCGTGTTATGTATGCGTTCAGTGTGCCTTTACCCGATGCTCTCGATACAAGCGCAAAAATGATAAATGTTTGCGATGGATAAGTGCGTCGAGAGTTATCACTCAGCACTCCTAACAATCTTTATTTCATACGTTTCAATAAATGTATTTTCTGTTGCTCGAGGTACAATTCGTTCTCCTGCATCGAACTTGATGTCACGGTATTTTAACTTCGAAATGTTTTTTTTTTTTTTTTTGCGAAGAGATCGAAAAATAAACAAATATATTTTTATTTTTGAGATACGATATCGCAGAAAAATCTCGGAGCAAAGTTCTGTTCAGCAAAAACGATTTTTCTGAATGAATATAAAGATCTTTTACTTACTCGGTTTCTTCCCATAGTTTATCGTAAATTGTTCTATGTTTTATTTTTAGACAATTTATTAAGATACCTACTCATACCGTATACCGTAGTGTCTTACAAAATATACGTCTGCATCTTCTATATACATTTTTAGATTTTGGATTTTAAACTGTGCTAATGTAACCACGATAGCCAAGTATGATAATCAAATTTGAAAATGTTTCATACAACGTACACAATGTATTCATAAAAGGTTTCTACGTGTGCTTAGATACTTTCGCGAGCCGCTATAATTACGGCAAAATAAAAGATGGAAAGAAACGAAATAAAAAAGAAAAAAAATAAGCATTGTTAAAAATGCGTGGGTTGCATGGACGATATCTATTCTGGTTTTCGAGCGTGTGGTTGCGATCATGGTGGCGATCGACGCGTGTGACCAAGGAATCGGCCGCGAAATTATTCAACATGGATCGATAGAGGCGGCTTTACGCGCGACAGGGCTGAAACTAACCCAGCACCCTCGTCCTCCGCGTCGTCACGCTGTCCCTACGTTTTTCTCCGCGTGCACGCGAGAAATCAGCCTCCCTTTATTAATGCATGCGCGCTGAGAACGCTTCGACGGAGAGAAAAAGGGAATCGAGTGATTTCCAACGAAGGATATCGCTCGTAGTAAAGGGAATCCTACAGAATATTATAGATGAATTACGGATGTTTATGTAAATTTATGCTCCTACTGATGCTCGCAAAGAAACGTAACTCGAATAAAAGTGTGAATTTTCTTTTGAACGATGTGACATACATTTTGCTGTTGACATTTTACATGTACTCGGAGACTTGCTTATTTCTAAGAAAATTTCTACTAACGTCAGAATCGCAGATAAGTCGAACTAAAATGTGACATTATTTTTCATAATAATCGTAGCCAAGTATAGCGAAATATTACCAAAAGATTATATTAAAGATAAACTTTCAAAAATTACAACAGATTAATATGCTCGCTAATTAAGATTGATAACGTCATGAATTAATAGGGAACTACGCCAAATGTTCGCCATAAAGATACATAAATACCCGTCGTTATTAGAAAAGGCGAAGAAAGAAGTCGTCGATGACGTCGTGGAATTCGCGTTCGCGGCTGCTCACTCGATACCTTGCTCGTCGAACCGTCGATATCGCGGCCATTCGACTCCGCGGTCTAATATTCTACAATCCTCGAAAGGCACACAACTGCTACCAAGTTAGCGTTTGAATTAATCAGAAAGGAAGAACGAAGGTGTTCAATGAACGTGTAAGAAATTCATGCGGAGAGTTTAGCTCCTTTTCGGAATTAAGCTACTTTGACTTTTTAGTAAAATATAAAGTCAGACTCGAGTCTGATCCATTCTATACTCGATTAAGTCGCCTCGATTCGTTTTTGATCCGGGTATTGCTTGGTTGGATTCAGTTCGGTGTTCGGGTTAAGTCTGGATTTTAATCAAACGAGGTTTACATGAGAGTTAATCAGGGTTTGATTACGGTTTCTACACTACTATAATCCTAATCTACGTTTTATTTGATCAAGCTTTAAATTACTTAACTTAATTTTCGATTTGGCTTCCATGCTTTGCGAAACTCAAATTTCATCGAACTTTGTATTTAATTTAAATTAAATCCCTCAGGGTTTAACGCTTTTACGTCTTTAGAAAACTTTTCCTTCTTTATCGATAATTACTGAGGAAGAACCTATTGTTTCATGCTTTTTCATAGTGAGACATGTATGATATAAATAATAATATTAGTTGAATCGTATAAGAGAAATTTGGTTGTACTATATAAAGTTTTCAACAAGATTTCGTTCTATCACCCTTAAATTCGAACCTGCCACGGGTGAAGCTTAAGCTAATTTCGGGGTCAGTTTGAACAAGGCGCAGTTTGAGATACGATCGCGGGACAACTATGAAAATAATGTAGATGTTCCGTTGGAAAAGGGAAAAGCGCTGGTTCGGCCGGGCTCTTTGGAAGTATGCCAAATAGTTGGCGAATTGACCTTAGCCCAGTTAACGCTTCTGCTCGATCTTTCTCGCATTCCGCTTCTATTTTCCGCTCGATTATACGATTCTTAAACTTTCTTGATCCCCTCAATTCGTCTAACAAAGCTATCAGGGACGCATGTTCGATCTGCTATCGATAAAAGCTCCCAAATGAAAACGATCAACCCTTATTATCTTAAAATTTTCTCGAATTTAAACTTTGAAATGTTGTCAATCACTTTTATATTATCAAAACTAGTACTTACATTTGCTGAAACTAATTTCAACGAGATTAAATATTGTTTTAACTCCTTGTCAAAAATAGCTTTTCACCCGCTCGAAGTTGGAGAAATAGGATCGTCGCATTAATTAATCTCCCCGACCCTGTATAAAGTTCTTTTACTCTGCGATTAAATATTTAGTTTACCACTTAACAATTACTTATTTCATTCCGTAGATTAGGCCTAAGTTGCCATTTATCTACTTAGATGAATACAAATTTTGCTAGGAAACAGTCCTAAATTGTATGTACCTTGAAAAATGTTAAAAATTAGCAAACTAATAGAAACTTCAATAATAGGGGGTTCATTAATTAAAAATCATAATTATTGTAATTAAATTTAGTAAAACTGTTCTTCGCACAAATAAGTGAAATTCCAATTACGAAATAGAACAAAAAAATCAATCAGAAATATTCTAGCAGGCAGATACAGAGAGATCAAAGTTTCGAGTTAAAAATATATTGAAATACTTAACATGCTTTTTAATATCGCAGTACTTACATAAGAGATGCTAGCTTGTCGGAGTATAAACAGCAAAGAATTTTAGACATGGTTCTTCGTCGTTTTCGAGATCCAATGTGCACCCCTCACCCCATGACACGTATACAACCCCCCCCCCGTCTCTCTTTCTCTCTCACATACGGTTTCTCAGGCGCGCACAGTAGCTGTCAAGGAATAATCACGATCCTCGCGCCGATAGTGTCCCGTATTTCCAACAATTGATACGCCTCTCTCTATACCGAACTGCTATCCCGTAGACTGTAGACAGAGGCGACAGACCTTCGTTTCGTTGCGTTACACGCGCTGAATTACAGCCAGACAGGATATCAATACAGTTCCTTAAACGTCTACCTTGTTTCCAAGTAAATGCAAGTAATTCCTTGCTCAGTCGCTTTTTCACTAAAATTTTAGCCACCCCTTTAGGAATCTACATTTTCCTCCCTCAATTTATCACCATGTTTTTGTGATCACGTGTATTAAGTATAATTATGATAGTATAATAGATAAGTATATTTATAAGTTTAAATGGGATCGTCGATTCCGTCGTTTCATTCAAAATGGAATCAACGCTATTAAATTCTATTGCTCCGGCCCCAAACGAATGTCGAAACCCTCGTGGGATAAACACACGAAACGATTAACCCCGATTAATCCCTCTTCGGCGAAAACGAGGCATCCTGTCCCCAAAAATCCTGGCACGCGAGACTCAATCAAACGAATCAACCTTCTTCATTAAATTATCGTCCCCGCTTCGCTTCCCTCGCGCTATTTCCTTTCTATAGCCATTAAAGAAGAGGGGGAGAGGGTTAAGTCGACACGAGGGAGCAGGCTTGTAATTCGTGTTGGATCGAGCATCCTAATTTGATCGGTTTTACCAGGCTAAACGATTGCACTTCGCACATAACGCGTTAATTATTGCGTTCTGCTGCACGCGCATCGGGCCATCGGTTTGTAATAATTGTTCCTTCGAGCAATCGATACTCTCCCTCCTTTTCTCTCTCTCTCTCTCTCTCTCTCTCTCTCTCTCGGTACTCCGTTCGTGTTATTGATCGACCTACGTCGAGTAAGAAACGTCGCATGGGAAGAAAGCGTACCAGCCCGTTTACCACATGTACAGAAATGTTTACCATTCGTCGAGTCCGTGATCGGGCCGCGGATTTCTTGTTTGATTCTTCCGGTTCCGGCATCGTGGCCCGCTTTGCGGAACAAAAATAAGTGCTGGGAGACTGGGAGACAGCGTTTGACTTCTCAATTCAGAGTGGAGAATTGTAGGTTGAGATGCGCCGAGAGAAGGAAAGGGATGAATATTAATTTAGCGGAGGAAGAAGTCAAAGAAAAAAGGGGAGTGCTTCGAGCACAAAGGTTCCTATTTGATGCGTTTCTTCGGCGAAAGATTCGTCGAGGACGTAGCACGGGTGCTCCAGCTTTTTCCATCGATATTTATTTATAAGATTCGGCTTTTTCCAAGTTCGAAGCGAGCTTCGAGAAACGGCGACGGCGAGTTCTTTTATCGGCAACTATCTTTGCTTCAACGATTATTGTTAAGTCTGAATTAGCACTAGGTTCCTTCAAACGATTGGATAGCGGTTTATCTAAGCTATTATAGAATAGTTAGCTTTATTATGGGTTTGCTAGAAATTTATAGAATTTTAGAGACCGAAAGTCACTCTTAGATCATTGACGAATCTCAGCAGCTGCAACGAATTTTCATTGATCCGGAGACTGTTCCATAAATAACGTACTTTGGAGTCTGATTCATTAATCGGTCAGTTCAAATTCTTAAATCTGGCTGATTCCTTAAAATACTTACACTCCTCTGAAATAGTCAAAATAGATTCTTTAATTTAGTAAGCCAATCGTATCGTTCGTAAGTCGATTGAGATTATATCGACGATGCATGATCTTTTGACCCGCGGTTCATTTATTCATACATCGAGAATATTCAAGAAAGTTAGCTTTTCGATCACCAATGAATAAATTATATTAGAGGAGAAATATATAAATATATATATATATTTATTTATTTATTTACATCTATAATTTATTGAACTCTATATGTCACGTGGTTGTGGTAAATAAACATGCAGTAATAATTGTTATTTTATCACAATATTCGTCCATTTTTAATTATTTTAAATCGCATCAATTACCGGGGTTAGTAGCGAATGGTACAATGGGTTTTTGTTACTGTAAACGTGAGGGGCAGTGACGAACCATCAGTTTTTCAGAACCATCCAAAACATCTGCTCGTAAATACACTTTACATTAATTATACTACTAGCGTGTATATCATTTGTTTTTATTGTGCAGTGAAATATTTTAATAACTCAAAATGTAATTACTGTAAAGTATGCAAAGTGAAGTAGTGGGTATAATATTTATCCGGTGGAACGAATCTCTATCTAGACCACGTTTCTCTTTGTTAGTTCTTTAATACGTTCGTAGAAACCCGTATCTTCTTAAACGTTTCCGGTTGAATAATAATAAAATTAACAAAATACATATTTCATGTCAAACTATCTGCTCACGAATACCGACGCATTTCAGGAGACCAAGAGGCCGTCGAAAGAGATGCAGGTGACAATCGCTAGACAACTGGGCCTGGAGCCGACGACGGTCGGGAACTTCTTCATGAACGCTCGACGCCGCTCCATGGACAAATGGAAGGACGAGGACCCGAAGACCGTCGCAGTTGAGGAGGGACAGCTATCACCGACGATAGGTATCGTGCAACGGGAACCAGGCGACGTTTTGTGACATACGTCCGACCACGAGGAGTACCAGGACGAGTCGCCCGAGGAAGATCTGTCCTTCTCGTAAGGGCGGCGATCTCTTAACGCGACGCGACGTTCGCGATATCACTCGAGACGCTCGACTGACCTGGAACGTCAGTTTTCAACAATCTCCGAATTGTTCGGGCCGCTCGCCTGCTAGAAGATTCGTTTCGACGACGTAGCGGGGACCGTAGGCCCGATTAGATGAATTTTCGGAAGGCGGCCCTTTGTGCCGCGCAACCTAGCTAAATACACACATGATTACGTTCGAAGAATTCGACGAATTCTCGAACGCGTAGAATGGAAAAGTATTTACATCGCAGAATCTTGTCAGACACAATGTGCGTAGAACTGTGGAATATCTAAGTCTGAGAGAGGTTGTAGATCGAGCGAAAAGCAAGGAACATAGAATGTAGGGTTTTTCTGAGAATAATTATTCGATCGATTCAATTTGTAGTAAGCGATCGATCGTTTGACTCATTGAGGACTAAGTAGTGAGGATGAAGCAGGAAAATTTCCTGACATTATTGAAAAACGTACGTAAAGTAATTCGTATATTTTTTTATTGACATACAGGAAATATAATAAAAACGTTACAAAAGCACATCATACGAACCAGAGACATAAAATCAATATCCGTCATTCAAACGTAGCAATTTTATTATGAAGTCATAAATATCTCAATCTCTTCAAAATCCACAAAATTACAGAATGTAAGTAGAAGACATAATAACGAAGAAAGTATGGATCAAACGTTTTGAAAATTCCCTTTCACAACCATAATTAAAAAAAAAAAAAGAAAACAGAATTTAATAACATAAAAATTGATCTATCGAAAAACAAATTTGCAAATATTTGCGTTAACACCACGTTGGTCTTCAATGGGTTAAACAGAATACGTATAATAGTGAAATATTTAGGTTCGAGAAATTTCAGAAACGATGAATATCGTAAGGAACGTGGAACACGGAGTTTTCGTGAGGATAATTATTCGATCGAATCGGTTCGCGATAATCGATCGCGTTTAATGTGTTCGAAGTTTCATAATCTGCTGTCGAGCAGGGCGCAATATTTTCAAGCATTTTAAGAAAAGAGGGGGGAAAAAGGCAAGCAGGTTTGAGAGCTGCTGAGGAATCGTGCACACTGGCGTCATTATCTTATAGCCAAGCTCCGGGAAGCACGGTCACTGTGATAATTTTTTAACGACAGAAACGGGTGGCAGCCTTGTTCGTGAATATTGCAGTTCAACCTCGCTACGTCCCGCGAAATGACGCATATTTCCCTCAATGTTCGAAACACCGTTTGCAACTCGATTAATTTTTCAAAATTCTATCGTTGATCCACGAAACTCTGATTGTACATTCAAGAAAGGGAAGAAGGAAAAGAAAAGAGGAAGAAATTATTGCAGAAAACCACGTTCCAGGGTGTGAAATCGAGCATCGTGGAGTCGCGTCGAAAGAAATCGTATGGATTATCGATCTTTAATGGCGAGAACGTTCTCTCCCTATTCGTTTCGCTCGAACGATTTGATTTTTGTTCGAGAATCTGATTCTCCGGGAACTTGGTGCCATAATTTGCCATATTAGAGTAAGATATCTCGATTCAGAGCATTTTCTAGTCCCACGCGTGTTGGCGTGGTCCTCGACGGATCGGCCAATTCTTTTATCTAGTCAAAATTGCAAGAAGTGAGCCTCAAGTTCTCCCGAAGAACACGTGTTCGAGGTTGTCAGCCTTCCTCGAGAATCAGAGCTGAATTCTGGCGCGTTCAACTCCTCATACCCTTGTGAAGTTTATTCCTACCTTAGCGTATTTAGATACTCGTTGTTTTTCCACTGAGGGTTGAACGCGTTAATCCCTTATGGATTAAGAAATACCTCACACAGATCGTGTTAGCATTTGTTTGATCATTTCGAAGAACCGCAGGGTGCAGGTAATTCCCCGTGGCATGTTTCATACGAGACAAAAGAAATCGCAAAGGATTTCGGAGAATATGTTCAGAAACAGTCTATAATTTATATTTAAAAAGAAGAAGAAAGAACCTTTCTAATGATCTAGGAAGACTCTCACAACGTTGTACGTCGCTGTTTTAAACCATCCTCGCAATGATAGAGAAGCTATTCTTTTCGATCTCCTCACCGACAAGAAATAAAGCTCCGTATAACCAAACCTTCTTTCTCAAAGATTCCTAAATATTTTTATTCACGAAACAGCGACGTCCGTAACCTCGAATAGTGTTCGAAAATTCTTAGAAAAACGGAGAAATGTAGAATTGAATAGAAAGGGAGAGAGAGAATCATGCGAAGGATCGATGATCAAAAAGGGTGAATCAGGACTCGTCGTGTCCTCGTTGGTCGCTAAAGGAATACACATCGAACCCATGAAATTTACCAAAACAAAAAAAAAAAAAGGACGCGAAAGAACAGCTTCGTTTCTTAATACACGCTCACATTAATCCACACCTACACACATACATATATAAACACTATAACACTGAGACACCGAAACTAATTTAATGCGAGATAAAAAAAAAAAAGGAGAAAAACAAATGTGGCATCGTGTCGAGGGTGCACGTGCCAAGTGATATATTCTACGTACGTTAAATGAACATTGTATATCAGAGTGGACGCTGTTTTGTGCGAATCGGCGAAGAAGAGGAGTAGACGGGACACGGGAGCTGATCGTTCATGAGAACTAGCGGTCTCGATATTCGACGACATGCGAAATTGCAGGGATGCGGATGAATGTGGCGCGCGCGCGCGCGCGTGCGTGTGTGAAATAGAGTGAACTACGAAGACAAGAGATAAACGAGTAAGAGAGAGAGAGAGAAAGAGAGAATGAGAGAGAAATTGAAAAATAGAGAGAAAGAGAGAGAGAGAGAGAGAGAGAAACTTTGCGTACCGCACTAGATACTGTACTGCAATTGTGCTGTGCTATTGTACATAGTAGTGAGTGGGAAAGAGCGAGAGAGACTTTCGCGATTCAGAAAGGCGGTGATGGAAGAGGAATGAAGAGGAACCAAGTTCCAGGGCGGAAGAGGCTAGTTTTCGCGTTTTCCGATTGCACGCCAGCCATTCCTCTTATTTTGCGTTTGATGGAGGTTTGGTTAACTGCGTGTGATTTCGCCATGTGATTTTGTAGGGATCCATTGCAAGAAACGTTGCATCCTTTTTGCTTCGCGAGATTTTTAAAATCCTCGAGGCAGTGGGAAATTGTATGAAAATTTATCTAATGATATTTAAGGGTTGGAAAGGAAAAGGGTAATATATTTAGTACTCTAATTAAATCGAGTGTGCAACGATTCGTCTGCAAAGATTCCACCGCGTAATAAACGATTCTGTACTAGTCTATACAACTATTTCTTGATTAACAGCGTGCGAATTGTAGCGAAATTAGAAAAAAGCGACATTTTGCCCCACGTTCTTTCGGTTCCTCGTGATCGACGTTCAATTTCTTTACCGTTTCCATAGAGAAAGCTTCGACCCTGGCCAGCATGCAACGAAACGAGGAAAAGCGAATGATAGAATGCTATAGGGATCTGGAAATAGGGTTGATCGTTAATGAGTCACCGCGTACGACGGAAAGGCGAGAGTTCTAGAAAACTAATCGTACCAAAAAAAGAAAAAATAACACAGATAAAATAAGAAGAAACGGAAGCGTGCGTCGCGGCCGTCGATTATAAGATCATATATAGTACAAAGTAAACATATATTATTGTAATAACGGTTTAATTAACTATAAGGGGAGCGTCGCTGTTTCACAAACCAACTCTGAAGAATGTTGCGCGAAATCGTGATACACGTGGAGAAACGTTTGATTCTTCGGGTTTCGATCAAGTGCTATTGTCTTTGGTAGCGTGTGCGCATCATCAGGCGTTGAAAGACCAGGATGATTGCGAAGGTTACAGTGGATAGGAGCGTCGAATTCTCATGGAAGTTTCCTCGTCCGCCACGATTTGTCGGACGTGACCACGACACCGCGATCGAAATTCTTGAGGTAGAAGAATGTTGAAAGAGAAGGTATTCGCGCGAACGATGCGTCAAAATTTATGAAATGAAACGTGATTAGATATTGTTGAATGTGAGCAGAACTGGAAATGTCGTTCGAGAGACTTGGTTCGATGCTAAGAATCCTGAATTACGAAAAATATTGATTCAACTCGTACAGTAGACAATAAGATACTATTTATAAATGCTAAGGATGAGACAGAAATTATGTAAATGATGAGGTTTTACGAAATTGAAATTATGGACTTGATTAGATGAACGAAAACAGAGGCACATTTGTAACAACTGTTACAACTGTTAATATGTATTAAAAATAAGGAAAATGTAAGAGCAGGAATTCTAAGAAATGGCAAATTCTGAAAATTTCATTTCACACCAGCAATAGTCGATTTAATAGTGAACATAAAGAACAACCATCTTTGGAAAGAAACCAGAGATCAAAGGATTACAGGAGATTAGGAATCAACTTTCTAGGCACGAATTCACAAAGAATACCTCACAAAGAAACAGCTACCAATATCGATCTTAAAGTGTCGTAAAATCCAGTATAAAACCAGAATTGTAAAGAAATGGTGTCGCATCGTTGAAAAAAAAGAACATTCGCGTAGTTCGAGAACTTGGAAATGGAGGCGATGAGGAAAGTAACCGGAAGCGGAGGAGAGGAAATCGGAATTGTAAGATTGTTGTGGCTCACTCGGGGGTGATACATGTAGGAAAATTTTAGGGATACGGATGGGGATCACGGGAAGGGGATGAAAGAAGGTGATAAGGCAACTGTCTGTACGATAAATCTGTAAATACGAGTTTAATTGCGATTATTAATTAATTGTGCTCGCGATTGCGAACGATGAACATTATTACTATTATTATTATTATTATCACGAGAATCATCATTGGCATTACCACAATCATCTTCGTCACTGTCGTTATTATTGCTATTACTATTATCATAATTATTACAATTATTTATATTACTTTCATTCCTATTATTACTATTGCGATTTTTATCACTGTAACGAGAGACAGATATAATTGATTATTAATATAAATGTATTGTAAACGCATTATTTGTTGAACAAGATGTGTGTGAAAGGGAAAGGGAAAGAGTGAGAATGAGAATGAGACTGAGAGGGATGAGAGAGAGAGGTTTCAATTAACTTAGAAAGAGAAACTATTCGACTTTCCGAACGAAGAGAGCCGACGTGTCGTTAAGAAAGAGAAGGAAGAAAAGAAAATACGTCGCGTTTAAATCAGAAAACGACTAAAAACAACGGGAAAATTCAAGAATAGAGAGTGGGCTAGTGAAGGGGTGGGTTATCGTAGGAAAATGGGATATCGATGGGGGACACACAAACGCTAAGGTTACATAGGCGCGAAATAAAATGAAGAACAACAAGTTAATAAAAAAAAAAAATACAGAACCCGCTAAACGTAAAGCAAGAATATAGTATATAATTATATATATACTATACATAAGAATATAAATATATATAAATATATAAATATAAATATGAATATAAATATAAATATAAATGAATGATATATTATATATATATAAAAATATATATATATATAAATGCCATTTTCAGGCAGCCGGGGTTAGTTAGGATCGGGGTGGGGCGGGGTTGGGCTTCGGGGAGGGATGTATAATTTAATACAGAGAAAAAAACCCTAGCAATCAAGGGGGCTCGATCGTCGATCGATCCCACGGTTTCGATCGATCGACGATTGTCGTACGCATTAAGTCGCGACAAGAGCGGGCCGCGGAACGACACACGGAGAAAGAACACAAAAGGGGGTGAGAAACAATACGAGCATGAGACGAAGATAAATGTCTGTAAATCAATGATCTATTTATGTAACGCGTTCGCGGTGCGTAATACCTCGTCTTGAATCGACGATCGACGGCGGAAACGAGTGGCAAGAAAGAAAATAAAAAAAAAAAAAAAATGGTGGAATTACATGTAAACACCGCAAACTGTAAAAGAAGAGAGAAAACCAAACGAGATCGCTGAATGACTATAACGCGGATTATAGGGGGAAGAATTACTTCGACGAGCATTAGCAACCCTTCGAACGAACGAAAGGTTTAGGGAGCGATGAAACGGAACGGGAGGCGGCGCGCATAAAGCTCGAGACGTAGGCGAATGAACATATTATATATAAATATAAATATATAAATATATAAATATATATATTAAAAGGCAGAAATAATAATAACGATAAAGAAGGGAATAAGAAAAAGAAAATGACAACCGTAGAGACTAAGAGAATCTATTTCGGGTCCGTGTGTGTATACGCGTTTTTTTATATTGCAACGACGCAAGTCGGGCGCGCGAGTTTTAAATCGATAGAAAAGAAAGGACGAAAGGGGAAAGAAAGAGGAGGAGGGAGGGAAGTTGGAGGAAGATGGAGGAGGGTGAAAGAATAGAACGAGCGTAGCCGTAAAAAGTTAGTCCTTGGACAGGGGTGGAATTGTTTTGGGGATTGACGTTGGACAAATGTTAAGTAATATATTATATTATTATATAGTACGCGTCAAGATGACGAATGGTTCAGGGAGGGGGCTGGTTTTTGCTCTTTACTCGACTAGTATTCGCTCCATCGAACGAGACTCCCTTTTTTTCTAGAATAATTTTTTTCGTTACGTTCGCTTGTGTTTATTGTTTTTTTTTTTTTTTGAAATCTGTTTAACACTGTTTTGCATGACTTTATTTATGTATTATTATTTATTGTTATTTAGATATTACTTTATGTATAACATAATTTATTACCGATCGATTATTTTACAAAAATTCAAACTATAATACTTTATCGTTATGGAATTAACGAACATATAATCTACTTCAATTAATTTCATAATCATTTCAGTCTTCATATAATACATATCCTGCAGATTAGAACGATGTCAATTGACGTACTATTTAATTATCATAAACGACGCTATACTATAAATATCGACAAAATCTAAGAAAAAGAAATCTCCTGATCACGTTAAAGGAATATCAATTCAGAGTAATATTAACAATTAGTCGATCGTATTAATCATCGCGACATCTTATCTCTAATCTCCATGAGCCAATTATAGTATGAGTAGCGAGCAAACCGGAGAGCAGAAACGTAAAATCTAGGGATGAAGTCCGAGGACCTGTGGCCGCGTTTCAAAGCCGTTCATGAACTATTTATCTGTTGATTGGAGCTGAGAATTCTGAGCGAATGGTCGGGGATAAGACACATAACCATCAGTAAAAGCGAAGAAAAAAAGAAGTCTAGGAAAGAAGGTATGAATGGGATAAAGAGAACAGGTGAACGGTTCGTACGACAATAAGGTATCGATTAGTTAATCAGAGATGAAATAATGTAAATTACAAGTGCAAAAGCAAGTATACATTATTATATTTATTATAATACGAGGGTTCATCGTGTCGGTATCCAGGTTAGGGAGGGGGACGGGGGTTTGATTCGAGAATTCGAGAAGCAGGGAATATCTTCGAAATCGTAGAACGAACGTATTCTCTTTTTCAGTGGAAAATTGAAAGGGAAAGTTTGAAAGGGCAGAAGGAAAAGAGAAAGATGAGGGAAGAATGACGCGACGGAGGAGGGGATTTTCACGGGGCGAGGCTCCTTTTTAGAGTTTTTAAACGCGAAAATGCGCTGCGCTGTGAGAAAACGTATCGCTACGTACGGTCGCGGAACGTTGGTCGAGGAGGGAAGAGAGTGGCGACCAGACGTGGAGCTGCACGATTAGAGAAATGATCGATGGGAAAGTGGAAAGATAAGGAAAAGGAGAAACGGAAGAGACGAAAGGTGTGTAGAAAGTAGCTGGAACGAGGGGATCGAGGGGTTATCGACCTCGATCCCTCGCTTTAGCGGCGTCCTTTCCTTTTTTCTTGCTGACGAAAGGACGACCGGCTGAATCGATGACCGCGGATCGATTTCGATCGCCGCGTGAACATACCAAAGGATCGTAGATTTTACGCGAGTAAAGATGAAAAAAAAACATTATTTATTGTTTACACTTATGTATTCATTAGTGAATGACACACAGACACACGTATACACGAATACACGAATACGGGATGAATGGAGAGTGAATGCGAGAGTGAGACATACGCAGAGCGTGGTTCATGAACCTAATCGAGAACAGCGGTGTGTCGTTGATTTTGCAAACAAATTTTCGAAATAACGGAAACGAATGTGTGAATAAATGAGAGAGACAAAGAGGGAGAGAGAGAGAGAGAGAGTGTGTATGTGTGTGTGTAAGAGAGAGAAAGAGAGGGAGAGAGAGAGAGAAAGAGGTAATTTGTAAATGATGGAATCGAAGTTTCCCGTAGTATCGAGTGGACCGATCCGTCGGGGAGATCGACGAGAGGCTAGTTTTTTCTTGTAAGTGACCAGTTTGTTAGCAACCGCTCGTCGATCGACCGATCCAGAGATCGAGAATCCAATGGAATCGATGCTACCGTAATTGTTAAACAAACTTACGAAAAGTTCGATCTTTTCATTTGCTATTGATTAAATATAGGAAAGATAGACGAAAGAAATAGCAGACAACGCGAAAGAGGGGGGAGGGGGAATGGAGATCGAACGATCGAGCGGGAAATTCGATTGCAGCATGCGAAATCGTGTAACTATGTAATAGAGACACACAAGTTCTGGCGGGTCGGAGGGCGATTGTAAACTACTGTAAACTACGATGTTACTAAGTTTTACCAAGAGCTTATTGTAGTCGAGAACCATTTAAAGAGAAAAAGAGAAAAGTACCGTACACACAGTGATACAGGGACATAAGTACACGCATACACAGACATAGAAGGATGGGAAAAAATGGAGGAAAGAGGTAAAAAAAACCATATATCGAGGCGAGAGTCAAACCAATCCAAACCAAACCAAATAAACCAAAACAAACAAGATAAAGATAAAAAATACAAAAAAAAAAATAAAAAAAATGGTAATTGAGTGTAGCACGAAAAAGAAACTTCTTTACACTTTTGCACGAGACGTGTGTTGTACTTAAATTAATTATCATTGACATATGTAATTAACGTTTTATTACTTAGCAATTAAACTTAATTTATTTATGATTAATCGGAGTCGCTTGTGTTGTGGCACGCCCTTGTTGAACAACCGATCTTTAGGTGAAGCTCGTTTGTTGTTTTACGCTCCCTTTTGACTATCGAACAGAAGAACGAGGAGGATGAATAATGTGCAATTCGATAGCGTCGAAATAAAAATTAAGAGAAACCTAAAACCAAACTTCACTAAAACAATTCGAATCATCTTCGATCTTTTAAGTTCTTCTTACTAACTCAATCGTCCTCTGTTTCGTTTAATTTTCTTTCTCTTCTTTTAATAATCCTTTTTGTCCTTGTTCTTTTAGCAAATTTTATTTAAAAAAATTGTTATTAAAACATTAAATATGTAATTTGTGTAAAAAGAGTGTAATTATATAATGAATGAACATTTTTTTGGTTGATTCACTGTTCTGGATTCACTGTTCTGGATTCACTGTTCACGCAGAGAAGGCTTGTATACCAGTAATAGCTTTGCCAAGTATCAAAGCATGGATATCGTTCGTACCTGCGACAAACGGTATTAAACAATAGTCTTTTATCCCTTGTCAAAGGATGTAATATTATACAAATATTACTTTCAAATAGTCCTCTCTCCTTTACATACCTTCGTAGGTAATAACGCTTTCTAAATTTATTACATGTCTAATAACATGATACTCGTCCGATATTCCATTGCCACCTAATATCTCTCTGGCAACTCTCGCGATTTCCAGGGACTTCGCAGCAGAATTCTTCTTTATCATAGAGATCATTTCCGGTGTCGCTCTAGCATACATAATTATATTTATAAAAATATAGTCAAGCGATCTAACGCTAATTAGTTGACAGACTTCTTCACTTTTCTTCTGAACTAATAATTTATTCATTAATTATGTATCAGCGACCTGATCCGCACTCTACCAATTGACGTTCAGAACTTGCACCCTATTTGATGAAAAATTATCACACAGCCCTTACTTGCCCTCGTCCTTCAACCTGCCCACCCTCAGGCAAGCCTGAAGACTGAACGCAATGTCGCACATCATGTCGGCCAGTTTTTTTTGCACTAATTGGTTGGCAGCTAGCGGCCTGTTAAATTGCTTCCTTTCCAGAGTATACGATCTGACGGTGTTCAAGCAGGTTTCAGCAGCACCCAAAGCTCCCCACCCGATTCCGTATCGAGCATTGTTCAGACAAACGAACGGTCCCTATATGAATATTTCTTCATAAGTGATGTCTACGTCTTAAGTCGATTTCTTTTTACCCTATATAATATCAAAATAGAGATAGCCTCTACCTTTGCTTGACGAGCTTAACATATTTTTCTCGTTTCTAGCACTTTACATTCTTCTATATAAGAATTAAACTTAATGACTCAATCCAAACTGATTCAGTCGATATTTCGAAAACTACCGAGATAAATTCAATCATTGACACAGTAATTTATACTGTAGGTTCTCTATTTTATCTTTCATATTCATTGTGGTATGTTCATTTGTGTATCACTAGCGATGCATATGTATTATGAAAGTGTAAATTCTTCTTTACTGATATCTTCTTCTGTCAGACCTACTTTGAGACCCTGGGCATTTGGAAGTAGATTCTCTGCAGGCACCTCCAGGTTGTCCATCAGGATCATACCAGTGACGGAGGCTCTTAACGAGAATTTGCCTTCGATTTTTGGAGTGGACAGTCGGCCCTTGTCGTTGCCCTTCCTCTCGACGATGAACCCCCTAATGACACCATCTTCGCATTTGGCCCAGATGATTAGTATATCGGCGATCGGAGAGTTTGTGATCCTAAATTTAATGAAATTAATTAAGAAGAATACTTCTAAAAGTTTGGAAGTTGGTTTTCTGGCAAACAGCACCTCCCTTGTATCGCAATAAAATTTATTAACTTTGTTTTTGAAAAGCAACTGAAAACATATGGAAATTCAGTTCTAGATTATTCTGCGAACAATTGACCAAGACTGACCATGTTTTACTTCCACTGAGTTTATAGACCTTCCTATCGGAATCATACGTTGCCTTGGTCTCCATGGAGCCTGGATCGCTACCATGATTGGGCTCGGTTAACCCGAAACAACCGATGAATTCACCAGACACTGAAAGTAATCAGCAAACTCGGCTATTTCATTGGAAAAGACACTTCCGTTTACGGTACTTCAATAATCATAGATACTCTTCTCGATCATAGAAACGATTCTACAAAGAGTCGCTTAACATAGACAATCAAGAAACGAAAGATTTTTAACATCCTCGCATTCTCAGCGGCATCCATCATTATTCCTATGAGACATTGTTTCCATTCAAAATCCACAAAGCAGCAGTTTTCATCATTCACATCGCTCATTTTCATACTTAATCCTAATTTTTTTATTCCTTAATCTCAAACGTACCCAATTTTGGCAAAAACCGTTGCTTCTGCGCCTCATCCCCATGCTCATAAATAGCGCCAGCAACTAAAGAAGATTGTACCGACAGAGCAGATCTATATCCGCTATCCACAGCCTCGACTTCCCTTGCTAAGAGACCATAGGCTACGGAGGAAACGCCAGCAGCGCCGTACCCTTTCATAGTACAGCCCAGTGCGCCCAATTCACCCATTTCCCTTATGATCTCTTTGTGAAAGATTTCCTTGCGATTTGCCTCGAGTACACGAGGCAATAGTTTTTCACGGCAATAAGATCGAAACTGATCTCTCACCAGAATCTCATCCTGCGTGAGCTGAGATTCGAGATCGAATGGATCTTGCCAATTGAAAGTGGCTGTTCCGTTTTATGAAATAGGAAATAGTAATGAAAATTAATCGCTTGAATCATTTACAATTTCAAATTATTATATAAGATAGTAAATTTGTCGATAGATTAAGAGCATTAACTCTTTTATTTACAAATCTAACATTTTATCCCATTTGGATAAACAATGTTTTGGATTTCTTAAAGTTTTATATACGTGGAATATCGTATCAAATATGTCCGACAAAATTTGAATTTTTGATGAAGTTTTAATGAGCAGCAACTTTGACAGAAAAATGTTTTACGTTTTTACATTTTCTTCGACACTGTCTTCAGACCTGTCTGCAACGAATTTTCGAAATTTTGATCGAATATTTTGCATAATGTATTTTGCAATGTAGCATAGGTGTTTTTTGATGACTTAATCAATAAAAGATATTCTACATTTTATTGAAGATTCTAGTTTATGAATTAAAAGATGTTCTTTTTTTATTGTGAGCTTCTTGTTAGAATATGAATGCGAGTTATTGTTTCTATTTTCAGAATAGATAAAGAATAATGTATTTTCTTATGTTTAGTAGATATTTTTTTCCGTATTCAAATGTATATGTACATATTTCCGTCGGACAATATGATATCTCTATTTTCGACGCGTGCTGCCACCTGGTAACTAACTACGAAATTTCCAGACTGCAAAGGCGATCGACGAGACACGAATAAAAGTAAAAACAAAGTGAAAATGGCAAAATAATAAAAAAGAAGACTTACGCTTTCCTTTGACTGCAAACGACACTGAAATCTCTGATAAGTTGAATCGTTTATTAAGAATAATAACAGTAAACAACACAAACGATATACGTGATAAAGAATAGAACGTTTCCATTGAAGAAAAAATTGTAGATAATTATTTTCCCTCACTGTCACTGGCGTAATTGTACTTGCATAAAATAAAGAAAGGATACGTCTCGAAGGAGTTGTACAAGAAAATCGACAGCATCTCGATAAAAATAAAAAGCTTCGCGTGAAGCCTGCCATATTCCTAGTCGACTCAGAGAAAACTAACTTGTTTACCTCAGCGAGTAGCTTGAACTAACAAGCTTATCTCTGACATTAACTCGACCTTACTTAAAGATACCAAATTAATCACACTCATCCTTCGCTTTTGTTCATTCTGTTAAATTTTTTATCGAAACGTTGTTTATTAATATAAAATAACAATAACAAGCTGATTTGTAATCTTGATAATATGATTAGTAAGAATGACCACCGCTGTTTGGCGGGAAATTTAAATTTAAAATCGGCGTAACCGTGAAAATTTCTCAATACGAATTTTAAAGTTTTGAAAAAATGTGATTTTATTATTTATAATCGACAACGAACAGTTTTTCGTACAGATTAAAAAGAAATTCGGTTCTGAATTGGCTAAACGATTGATTTTATTGTTGATTGATTGATTGACTTCCAACAGGTGTTCCTCATAGAGTATATTTTATTTATAAAACTTTATAACAATAGATATATAGATCTAATGATCAAATATTAACGAGAATCGCGCTACTGACAATTCTACACCGTAAACAATTAAAACTGCGATCACGAAGTGGAAACATGAGAAACGATTGCAGGTTGGAAAACAAAGAAGGGACTGACGGAGAACGTTAAGAGAAGCGATTTGTTTTGTAGAATGTTTTATCCTGATTGTTGCTGATTGATTTAAAAGGCACTTCGATGATTTGCGAATGCAAAATTTTATCGTTTTATGATCCGATTTTATACAACGAGAATATCGTCTTTTTGTGCTGAACCATCCGGTAACTTCTGATTATACACCCGAATATTGTGAAACAGATAGCCTAGGGATTCCATAACTGGTTTCACGATGGCGTGTGTCACAGCACTGAGAAAATTCCTCGTCGCCGCGCAGCTGATCTTCCAAACGCGGAGGCATGGCGCCAGACACCATATATGCTAAAAATTTCCTTCTATTAATCTCTTTTCTTGCAACTAAATGTTATTTCTATAATTTAGTGGCAAATTGTTAGTGACAAGCGGGCAATAATACAAATTATCAAAATATATACTCCCGTTCATAAGCATTAGGATACTTACGAAAAATAAGATATGTACGTCTAAAACGTTGTTAAAAACACCATTAAAATCTTATTTATCCTTTGCACTCGGGACACATTCCAATATCTCTACCCATTAACTGAGAAATTAAAAACCGAATTGTGCAAAGAAATTTTCGATTGCCTTGTACATTTATTGTGATTACAAAATAATAGTTTTCATGATCCGTACATCAATGTATTGATATATTAAGTGTTGTATAAACGTGTGCTTGAAAGAAAAAAAAGAATGAAGTTTCCAAGAAAAGGAACTTCCAAGAAATATTTATACAAAATAATATAGAAAGAAAGAAATTCTTCCACTGAAAATCGATAGTAAAGCGACGACCTACATTTCCAATAGGCTGAGAAACAAAAATAATCGTAAGCATCGCGATAATGTTCGTATAATGGTAGTATTGTGTAGAGAGGGTAAGAACGGTGGGTAGCACTGATCGATCAGAAAATAGAGAAAAAGGTCGACGACTCACCTGAAACGCGAGGCAGGCAAACGTAAAACCGAAGCAAAGGGCGAGTAAAGGAGATACGAGGACCGAGAGGAACACGTAACAGCAGCTTCTGGACAACCGGAAACAGTGACCGCTTAGACGCCACGCGCACTCCGGACTGCGTATTCCTTCCGGTTCCCCGATCACATCATCCCACATCACCTGTATTATAACAATGATCGTCACAATTAATGTTTTCTTAACGACATGTATTCCAAATTTTAAGCTAGAATTTCATTTTACTGTTTTTCTGGCTCTTTCACTTTTCCCTGCTTTTTACCGCTTCGTTCATTTAGAATTCGTTGAACGATATTTTTAAAAGTTCTAGAGTAAGTCGAGATGTTCTACAAACTACGACAAGCAGCTTTTTTTAAATGCCAAGGTTACTGTATCTATACGTACTTTCCCGTACTCAAGTTCGCGTGTTTAATTCGTAATCACGACACTTATCTCGATAAAAAAAACGTATTCTTTTCATAAATAAATTATCAGATCTTTCTATCTTTCTACTCTTTCGATTCCCCAATACGACACTCATAAATAAACTAACCTTTTAACCCTAAAACTTAAAACACCCTAAGAAGAGCAATTACAGTCCGTTTATTTTAACTTATTCGAAAATAAATAGTTTATATGACTGGAGTTCATATGATAGGAGTTCATCAATTTTCTCTACTGTTTGCTAGCTTTTGTTCGCATAATAAGCCCAAATTTATATGCGAGAAAAATTTGTAATGAAACATTTATAATTTGATCTTTATAGCTATGTCGGGCATCTTTATGAGTATAAAAACTATTTAAATATTTAGTAGGCAAAAAAGTGTCTATTTAAAATCTATTTCTCTAGTAAATAAAATGCTGACAATTTATTTGTAAATATCACTAGTAAATAAGAAACAAAAATTTTGAATAAAAATGTAAAAATTTCTTCCAGTGTTTTATTCCCCAATCCTTCTCCCACAGAACCAATGTAAATATCATGATAAGAATAAAAGAAGCACAATAAATGATGTTTTATCGACAACGTACCTGAAGGTGTTTGTTCAAGCTGTTGGGGTCCCGGTCCTCCAGCTCGGTATTGCTATCGTCCTCGTTGGAGGACTCTGCCTTCTCCATCCCTGGAAAGTGGAAATTGCGACACGTTGGCAGGGAACACTTGAACACGCGCCTGAATCTCGCTAGCATCTTGTCTATTGCAAGTCTGTTTCAGGATTCGTGAGTTCAGGATCAACGTTGCCTTCACGCGGTGTTCCAGGTTGCTGGTCGAATAGTCGTGGTGAAGTGCGTCGCCATCGCGAAAACACTACGCGCCATCGCGGAAAACCACCGTCCAGCCGATCCATAAGACGCCATTGATCTACCGCGCGTTAAATAATACACGGTGCCTCCAGAGACGGAGAGTCAATGCCAGGATCGTCGGTCTTGAGCACACTCGAGGGACTTGTTGCGGCCTCGACACGATCCCTCGAGAATGTGCACGTTTAGGATGGACGTTACGGGTCGGCATGAGTTTCGTGAACGTCATAATATCTACTCTACTGCGACCCGGTACGTTTACGCGACTCGATAATTTACCACATTCCTAACGTTTCCCACTTTCCTAAACAGGGGTGGCGCGGTTGGAGCGGGTTGGCTCGAGGAAGTTGACAGTAAAAGGTTCTCAGGAAAGTTTCCACGATAGGAGTTGTGACTATTGACATTCTCTGAGTGATTCTGCGAAAACCAGCAGCAATTGGAAATTGATCAAATTTTCAAGAATAATAAACAGCATAAGCCTGTATGGCCAGAATGTTTTAATAACATGTATGCTAAGCATATATATCTTTTACATTTATCGGCTCGTAAAAACATACGTTAGGTACAAATACTTTTATATTCTTCAGGACATATTAATAGCAGTTAGGGTTCCTAAAAACAGTATTTTTAAGGAAATTTCGATACCAAAGTTCAGTTCAATTTCGATTCAGTTCAAAGCAATGTTTTTATAAAAACGATAGTTTGGACTTTAGGGTACCTTCAAGACGTAAAGGGTAAACGATTTCAACTTTTGCATACTATGAATTGGAAACTAATACAAACTACGAAGAATTTTTAATGAAATACAGGGGTAACGAAAAGTCATTCGTAACTATCGATCGATAACTTCCGATTGTCACGAAGATCGCCGCAAACTATTAATTATGCAGCGAGCTTCTGATTCCGTGTATTGAACACCTGCTCGTTCGTTTCTTTCCATTTAACCTACATTGTGATTCGTAACTTTGTTTCCCACCCTTAAATCGACATTTCTGAATGATGGAAAGATATAGTACTATGTAAATTAAATATTCTCGCCATGTTATGTCCAATCAAGAATATTTACCAGCTTTAATTAACATTTGGAGGATATAAACTTCAAGCTAAATAACCAATATATTAATATTAATATTAATTCACCAATCGTTTGCATTAACAATTGTAATAATTATTCCTAACTTCTTTTTCATCGCAACAGTTCGTTGGTTCGGTATACTTGGTTGAAAGTGGGCGGATGTATTACTCACTGGACTCCCCGTTTGCAACTCGTGATCCCCTTATCTTGTTTGATTGTCTTTTCCAGCAGGTTCACCAGACTGCAACTCTCCCTCTTTTTCGTTCACACCGCTGTCTTGCTCCTCACGATCGTGCAGGTGCGAGGATAATCCGCGATCTAGCGGCCGGACAACGGTCAGCGCGGCTGCGCCAGCCGCTTCAACCCTCTCCGCGTCGCGCGACGCATCGTGCAACCACCCCGACGAAACGAAAGTGAATGGCCCGTAGCGTGTACGATCAAAACGCGACACCGCGTTCGATAATAGCGACTATTGGGGAAGAAATGTCCAGCGTATAATTATTCAAGATCGATTACTTGGATTCTTGTTTCTTTTTTTTTTTTTTATAATAATGGATGTTGTCATTTTGAGTATTTTCAATGGCATTTTTTCTTCACGACGCATACCGAGATATTTGCATCGATATGTCGGAAAGAATTATTTTTGTACGAAAATCATATTGAATTGAAGTGAATTTTTATTTTGGTGCAGGATAAACAGACGAGATAACTACCTAATAAAAGAATGTAGCTATATTTTGAAATCATTAATTTTGTATACACCATTGTATACCATATATCCTTGAAGATAATTTTTATGTTTCACTAGATTGTGTAACAAATTCATTCGCATATAATCCATTTCATAATCCACTTCCAATCAGCAACGCATATCTTCTTTTATTTTATTATCCTTTGCTTAAGAGAAAGATTGCAAGGGAAATGTAAAAGTTACAAATTGCGAATATATATTTGTTACTGTGTGTTGTATATACATATCATAGTTGTTTCGATTTCATTTCCTATTTCTTTCTTTTCCTTTTTATTGGCTGTATTGATTTTTAAAGATTGCTACATGTGAAGCACCTGTGGATTGAAACAATAAATACTTACGTGGACTATCATTGACATCGAAACGTATGTTCTCATACACGCGACATACATGTTCTCATATTCCAAGAAAGATTTTTTGGCAGCACTTAAGTCCTTCTTTCTAAAAATGTTTTCAGTTCCGTTGATTCATTAGCGGGTAAAACGTGTTACGTACATCGATTACGATAATTCTTCTGTACAGTTATGTAATATTGATAAAAAATGTAATTCTCGCCGAGCATGTTTGTCGCTCTCAGAGATAAAACCTTATATAAATAATGTTGCTTAATAATGATACAAGTTCTTCGATAAGAAAACGAAATGTTACCGCATCGAAGGGAGTCCCGTATACGTCGACAGATGGAGCAAGAATGAACTCAAGAATAAACTTACCGATCGTGTAAACACTCTAATCTACGAATAATGCAAGTAGGAATAATGCAAATGAGCTTGCTCCATTCTGAGTTCTGTCTTTCACCTTTGTTATCGACTAACACCTACACTTTCTTAATCCCAAACGAACAATTTTTGTGGTTAAAAATTCCTTGAATTTTTCGTAAAATGGAAATTTCATCGGCTCCGGGTTAAATGAAATTTAATCCTGAAGTACGCATCTTCATTTCGACGATGGAATATCTCGTGTAATTGCGTACCACCGGACTTGTAAAATATTTTATAAAATATCATGCAACTGAAATTAAGTTGAGTTTAATTCTAGAACACAGATTCTGCAGGTGGGCCGAACTTTCCGAAGAGACTGATTGAAAGAAGGAAAATAAATCGTCTGGGTGGCGAAGATCCGAAAGAAGCGACAACGACGCGAGGGACGTGGTAGAAACGAAAGGAATGAGGACGATGATGGAAGAGAAGGAACGACAGGGAACGAATGAAAAGAGCGACCGGATGCATGAGCGTCTGCCGGAGATAAAGATAGCTCGCGTTTTCTTGTTGCACCGCCCGTCTCATAAACGTCATCTTCCTATTACCGAGTTCCACGTAAACGCATAAGAAAGTCCTTTGATGCTCAGCCACTTCTCAAAGGACTCCGTTCACCAGGAATCCAGCATGGATTCGGTTCGGTTCGAACCGAAAAATCCTCAGGCGAAAAACAGTTCTCGTTAATCGGACTCTGACGGGATCATTCAATCGACCGTGAAAGCGTCTTCGTTGGTTTTGGGAAATTCTACTTCCCCGAACACCAATGAGTCTCGGATTGTGAACACGTTAACGAAGATGTAAATGGGCGGATTGCCGTGCTCGTGAAACGAAGGATAAAGTTGAAATTAAAGTTGAATGTCGTTTGATACATTCGCCGTTATTAACGTACGTGTTGCATTATCCAAAACTACAAGTATTTTTATAATATAAAGTCATTTTTATTTCTATTCCTATGCATCGTATCACGATTAATTGCACGACAATTTTTGAGTTAACGAGTATATATTCTTCCTGTTGACAGAACCAGCGTTGATTCGTATACCGAAAACGCTTTTAGTTTCGAGAATATTAACGACGAAGTTAACTCATGAAATTCACTTTTTTCGTTTGTATACTTCTCATACTTTATACTTATTCTTCGTTACTGGAACCTTCATTTTCATATGCTTGCGTCTTCGTTATTGCTACAGTTTTCCTTCTTAATGTCTGGACGCTGACCTTTTCATCCTTGGAATTCATTATTTACTGTGCTTACGTTATTTGTATCGCCGAAACTCTTCTCATTGCTCGAATAGTCGAGTCGAAAATTTATTTGTTGCCCTTGCATGCAATTCAGTTTAATACTACATCAAAATGGAAGAAGTAAGCAGTTGGATCGAACGAAAGAGGACAGTTCTACGAATGAGTGTCCTCGCCCTCTACGCTGCCCCCACTTGTTCCGGACACTTTGCGGAATGCCGGCCTGGAATGTCCATTATAATGGCACGCGACGTCCATTCATACATACATCCGTGGCTGTCATTCGCAGAGACGCGATCGCTTTGTCTCGCGTTTTGACGTCCGCGCCGCGTGACAGATTGAAGATCGATGCGACAATGGCCCGATATTTCCATTATCCGTTAACCTGTCCTAGCTAATTCCATTGTACCTGTTCACCGGCGACAGAGTGTACTGCCACACGCTTTCGTTCTCTGTTCACCATCGGGAAACGAAATCGTTCACAATCGGCCGGAGACTCATGGGGATTCTCGATGCTTAGTGACATCGAGTTTCTCCATTTAGTATCGCGTTTCTCTTTGAAAGGCGAATGAAACGCTGGTCCAAGTATTAGATAACATATGAAGATCACAGCAGAATGGATAAGCACATTTCTGTTGATTTGCCACTTTGACTTTTAAAGTTTCATCCCTTGTTAGAAGGCGTAACTTTTCTGGCAACGTTAATTTTACGAGCGTTCATAATAAATATAGTGGCGTGCGAATACTTTTTATAGCCATCGTGTGTAGGGAAATCGATCTTTTAAAAGTTCTACACTGTAGACTCTTGAATATCTTAATGCCTCCACGCTTGGTTAGGAAATTGGAACGAGAGCAAGAGTGAACAACGTGCTGGTAAATGAAAGCAACGACAGGCAAAATGTCACACGAAGACGGATCGGTTCCCTTTCACATCGAATTCATTCTCAGAGGTAAAGTTTTATGTAAATCTGGTTGCCGGTTATTGTAGCAAGTTAAGAAACTGACTCAGGGCGTATTCCCAAATCAGCATATGCTCGAGTGCGGCTCGAAACCGGAAAAGGTTTTTAAAGATACGAGTTTGCGGGATATTCTCCTGATCCCCTTTTGGTCCCGTACTTTCTTACGTCATCCTCGAGGCTGAGTCACGTCATTCCCCTCATCCATAAACTTCTAACACCCTCGTTCACGCGCCTTAAGGAGGTCGAGTCACCCCTCGGCTATCCCACTAAAGTACACCTCAACTTTGTTTCCCATTTCCATGTGTATGTGACTATTCCTAGCGGAATTATCGAACTTTGCGCCTTGTTTGTTTAACTATTTAGCAGAGATTAGAGCACCAGAAACCTTAGAGGTTTCATTATGGATATTGTTACGGACTTTATACAAAATATAGTATTCGTTATAATATTTAATACATAAAACAATTGACTATCTAGGTTCTATTTTTTATATTACATTGAGAAAAATATAAGTTTGCATAAATTTGTATATCCAATCTATCGTATAATCGTTATAATAGTTCCCGCAGGTTGCACATAATAAGTTTCTGTTCGAAAATTGAGTAGAATTGTCACAATGTGATATACACCATAACTCGGTACCATATCGTGTTTTCAGTATCATAAACCGAGTGGAGCAAGGCCAGACCGGTTATCGATAGAAACGAAGAAATTAACGTGACGGTGCAGTGGTCGCCCTTTCAGCTCCTCTAGCCGCGTATAAAGCGTGTAATTCAAGATTTCCCAGGGATCGGTTCGGTAACGAGCGCGATCGGATCAGAATTGCGTCATTGTTCGCTTGCATAGCTAAGTACAAGCACGTTTTCCACATGACCGGGACTTTTGCACTAACTGTACCGATCTTCGATCATTTCACCTTACGTGATAACTTACGTCGATCGACGATTGATATCTAATTGCAATGAACTTCGAGGAGAAACATTTGAAAATTTCCAAAAGGTCAAACAGAGAGTTTGATTAATTTTAAAAATGCAGATAACCTTCGTATGGCGCAGACATTACACGCAATAGTTCACGCGTAAATCATTTTTTAATCCATTATTACTTTCATTATTGTATTCTTCTTTTCATTTAAATATTTAATCGAAAGCAAATATCGGATGTGTTTGAAATTTGAATATACCGTGAATGTATTGCCTAGATATATATATATATATATATATATATATATATATATATATATATAAAAAGTACATGGCTTGAGTAAGGTGAGAATTGTGTACATAAGAATCGAAACAGTTTGTAACGGAAATCATTCGAGTGTCGGAATAGAAAGAAAGAGTATCATTACCGCTTATTGATTTGCCTTATTTCAGTTCTGACACGTATTACAATTATAATATACTAGATAATATACTATATATAATATACTATAGAATAATAACAATATATAAAATAATAATAATAAATAATAAATAAATAAACATAGTAAGTGGGTGTTTGTGATAATATTTTAAGGTCCTAATTCGACGTCGGATTTAATTATTATCGGTTTTACAACTTCATTAACATAATAAATATAAAATGAGGTGAGAGATGTTCAATAAATAATATAAATCCTAACTTTTTGTTGTCCGTATTCATTTTTACGTTATAATCGTATTGTACTCTTGTACAATTCTGACCATAAATCTTAGAATAGCCGCTGATATTTAGTACAATGTAACGCTTCCTGCTTCTTTTATTTTGTACTTAATCTATTATAAATCACATCTAAATAATTCCATCCGCATTTCTAGAGCTCTCTTATGGTATAAAATACTAAATGAGAAAGTTTTGTTAGAATTTTCCGATTTTAACAAGCAGCGTGTATGTTGATTATTTAGTTGTATGCAATTATTTTTAAATATTTTACAATATTTTATGTTCGATTTTTGAAATTTTTAACAAACATTTTCTGCTAAATCCTCCAACAGTGAACGTTACTCTATTTTGCCCCATCGTCCTTCTACTCGTAAGAAACTCATCAACAAATAGGAAAAATGTTTACGTCACAACGACAGCGGATTTAACAGAGCTACCGTCCTAAATATTTGAAACATGAATAAAGTTTGTGAAATGTTCACGTAACTTAACAAACAATATTTTTTTTATCTTTAGACCTTCCATTTAATTAACAAAATTATCTTCATATTTATAAATTATACATATATATTTCAACGGATATTTTATTCCACGATATTTTGCTCCATAACATTTTCGGCAAATAATTAATAAATTTTCAGTAATTAGAGGTTCAGTAACGAAGGGATAAAAGAAGTTGCGAAACAGTTGCAGAAACTCGGGTCCAAAGAAGAAATTAAGCTGCGCATCGAATTCAAGCTGTTGCTGTAAGATCACCAGGTTGGCGGACAGCACAGAACTCTCGACTTCTTTCTCCTCTTCGACATCATCATCTTCCTCAGACTCCGAATGTTCATGTTGCAGTTTAAGTTACGATCATCGAAATTGCGATCATTCAAGGCGTGATCGTTCAAATCATGATTATTCAAGTTGTAGTCGCCATGCCTGTAAAAATACACCCAAAGAACGAAAAAGTAAGACAAAAGCAAAGAGACAACTGACATTGTTATGCAAGTCGTCATCGAAGAGCAATACTTCAAAGAAAAAGTCTCGACGTAAGAAAAGTAAGTTTTCTTAATATTGATACCTGTATCTTCTTTATAAAAAAAAAGCTTTTCTTAAAATTACATCTACAACATCTTATTTGATTTTCATTCTTCAATCAGGCAAGTCAATGATTTTTGCTCTTAACGAATTACTATTTGTATTTGAATTCTCACGAATCGATCAGCATCTATTTGCACAAGATTGATTGGAAAATCGTGACTGTTTCAGGACGTTCGTCACCATCTCTGTGCTCGTGTTCGGGTTGCGATTGTTCGGAGAACTCGAACGACAGCGACGATGAGTGCGCCGTTACCTCATCGAGCAAAGGAAGGACTAGATCACGTCGTAGATCAAAAGCATAATGGAACCGCATTACGCTCGCCCTGATAAAACCAATTCATTTGGTCATCAATCTTGATTTTAATATTTTTGTACATGACAATGATTTATTTATTAACTTTCTCGTATTTATTAAATTATACGGATAATTAGAAATGTCATTTTACATAGTTGAAACATTATATTCCTTTATAACTTGTTATTATATGAATAGAAATTTAATCAAAAATGATAAAAAGAAAGTGTATAAATATTGTTGCTTTAACAAAGAAATATATAATATTGCGTGAACAATAAAGGAAAACGTTTGTATGGTACCGAGGCAACTTCTTGCTCAACTTTTCTGCTGGCTTGAGTCATACGCGCGCCCTATGTTAGACTAATTGCGCGCACGTGTGCCTCAACAGCACTCTTGCCTGCAGTCGGGCGTATCATCTGAACCGTGAACGATTTTACGAACCGAAATCCCCATTTTGCTGCTATACAACCGAATGTCTTTCGCGAAATTCCTATCTGATCGATAGTGCATTGCGTTGGAAATTGGGAAACTTCGTTTCAAAAGAAATACGTGAAAGTACTATAGATTGGTAGAGAATAGAAAGATCGTATTACGATTTTCCAAAAATTACAAAATTTGTGTACATTTAAATATGGATAAACTTTAGTGTAAATGGAAATATTTAAAAATTGTTTAAAGATTTTCTTGAAAGGTACTTTCCGAAAATCGGTACCCGAAATATGTGAAAATATGAAAAATATCTCTTTACAAATATCGAAAAAGAAGCTCTTTAAAGAAAAGCATAGCAAAGATTGAAAGGAAAATTTTGTATAAATTTATAAACCTGAAAACTGTATCGTGGTTTTCTAAAGGTTATAAAACTCGTGTCAATGTAAAGATTAGAAATATATCAGAAAGAAGTGCAAGGAAAGTTTCGTTACTGCATTTTTATTCCAATGCAAATGACAAGATTTAATAGAAATAAAATTTTAACAACTCTTCAAAGATAGGCAAATGTAAATAAGAAAGAAAAAAAGAAAAAGAACAACATCCTCGTCAATCATGTTAACTCAATCTCACATCGAACTTTTCCCTTTTTTGCTCCTATTAAACTCAACAGACTCTCGATGCTAACATTACGAAGCAACGTAGCGAAACGAAAATCCATCGCGTGAAATTGAATCGAACTCCAACGCAAAGTTCGACGTCGTGTAGTGGTATAGAAACGTATTTCGTGCCACGAAACAGATACGAAACAAATTCTGACGGCATCTAGTCCCACAGGGGTACGAGTCACGATTATTTATCGCGCTCGAGCCGAAGGGTACGTTGTTAATTGGATTTAAGGGTCGCAGACATCGTGGTCCCTCGGCGGGGTCAGGAGATTTCCCTGCTTTTCCTGCTTCGTATTCAGTCGTCCTGAACGTTTAATCGCCGTGCCTGATATTATTGCTCGACGTTGGAAGAAGAAAGCGAGACTAACGGAATTCGATTACGCAAGCTGATGGAGGCGGGAAACTGATCCACCTTGGCGGATTGCGACGATTCATTGGTATTTAGATAAGATTATTCGCCAATACATGCTACGAGATACCTTCGCTATCGATAGTGAGATTTTATTGCTACCTGCGGTTGGGCTAATACGCATGCACGGATTGAATTATAGTTACAGTTTGCACATAGGTTCAGAAAAGTATCGAAACACGTGTGGAAAACTCTGATCATACATACCGTATGTGTTAAAAATGTGTTAAAACGTATAATATGTGCTGTACAATATTAAATACTTAGCATTATCGCGATCGAGTCTCAGTATCGTAAACAGCTGACAGTCTCTCTACGCGAATTATGCGACAAGATCCTGCTCCAAATTGCGGAAAAGTCGATGAATAAAGCAGAAACGTGGAACAGCGATCGTGCGTGACGAGGAAAATCGATCGGAAGGCAAGGAAAGAAGGAACGTAGAAAAGGCTGCACTCGCAGAACCAGTCACGTGCGACCATGCAACGTGCTGACTGCACTTAGGTTCATGGTCTGTCTGTACCTTGCCACTGCAACTAGGAGTTGTGACATAATAGGCTCTCGCCACTTCACAGGCTATGCCATTCGTGTTAACTGCTGTAGCACTGAGAAATCGCAAAATACGCTACGAAATTCCCGATATTTCAGCTTCTTTGATAAAACTGTTCTTTTTTTTGCATTTGAAGATACGAAAATATTTAAGAGTCGAACACATGCGATCAGATTTCAATTCCTATAAATTATGTATAAATATTTACGGAGTTTATATGGAAACACTTGCCATGCGCACGTCATCGTTTCCATCGGATCGTCAAATTTATATAAATATTTATTTCGTACCTATGGTCTCCGCCTCGGTTCTGTTCTTAGTTGGACGATTTTGATTTAATATGGAATATCCAATTCTTTTTTTACGCCACTTGACTCGATCTGACATACTTCAAACGGTGTCTTTTTAGCATATCCTATACACAAGAACAAGCATAAATACATGCTTAAAAGCATCTTTCATTCATCGTTCTGCGAATATCGACAGTAAACGACATTACAATGCTATTAAACGAAATTGGGCGATATCCGGGGACCCGTTAGGATGCATCGGGGACAAGCGTGTTAATACATACTAGATCCCGAACATACAGAGCTAAATAACTTCTTGTCTTATAATTTACCGTTAACGACAATTCAGCTCATTCATTGGATTACAACATGGACGGGCAGCTGCGTTGAGCAACGAAAACTCTGTTAAAGGTCCCAATCCAAACGCATTGTGTACGGAATCTAGGTAGGAGTAGTTATGGTTAGATAATGGCAACGCTTTCAGCATATAATTATCGTCTTAGCTACGCCGTATAATATATCGTTCTTTGCTCCGCATTCGCATGTCGTGAGCGCAATCGAACATTTCTCTCGACATGATCCCGTTTCAACATATCCACAACCCGTTCCCTCTCCGCGATATTTCTACATTCGTTGTTCCACAATCGTAGATTCGATCGCCAGATTGGATCGACGGTAGAATTACTATAATACACTAGAATTATTATAATAGCCAAAATCATGAAAATCTTCTCCCTCGTTGTATCATATAAGATATTTTTCTATTTCTTACTCTTACTTCAGGTAAAGTACAAAGGAATCTTCAGAACAGGTTCCCGAACTTTTCTTTCATATCCTAATTCCATAAATCTGAAGCTCGAAACCTCGAAACCTCGGCACCAACCACTCCATTGCAAATAAAAATGAAACTTTCGTTCCTACAAAACATACCGAAATACCACGATACCATTGCATCGCTCTAAATACATACGTACTTCTGCTCTCTCAATCGTTGCTTGTTACAAACTCCTGCCGGGCTTTACAATTTGCAAATGTAACTGCACGTTAAATTACAGTTAGGACGTAATAGACAGTACGATAATAGAAAATATTGAAGAAAAGAAGAAAAAATACCCGGCAATCCAAAAGTGATGTTCACGTGTCGGTCATCGTGGCCTCTACGGGTCCGACAGGTTTTGTCGTTACGAGCTTACGCGGCTACGTAAGAATAATTCCATTTTCAGTGATATTGGCCAACGTAACGTGACCAATGTCCACGTGGTCGCAAGCACGTGCATAGGACGCGGGACTGTTGCATAAGCGGCGAAGCTAGCCGAACTGAGCCGAGAGAGATGACGAACTACATACTGTTCCTTCGAGCACCCACGCTTTCCCTGATTTACGTACCCTTTTTTATAAAATTTTTTTCTCTACTAAAAATATTACTTACGTGTCTAATCTTGCCCCCCTTGGCAGTGTCCTATCGTTAATGGATCATCAAGATTCTATTATCGAAATATTAGACTATTATGATATGGTTAAATGGTATGGTTTTTAAAAACCAATATGCAATGATAAAATCGACGTATTTAAAAAATTAACTTAAAACTACAAACATTATCTCAAGGAGTGATATCTAAAACCAACGAGTTCATTAATGTGATGGTAGGAAAAGATATACTATGTGATATTATATACCATATAATATACCATTGTTAAGATTTTAAATTAATATTATCTGTCAATTCCATAAAAAGGTGGTAAATACTGCTTCCACTTTTTAATTTACTATCAATGTGTATTATAATAAAAAATTCATATACTATTACACTCATGAATAGTAGCGTATACTATACATGTATGTCGCTATAATATCGTTGAATGAATAGATTATTGAGGACCACGAAGGAATCTCCATTGAGACTTCGAAAAAGGATCGGAGTGGAAAGCAATTTTCTCGACGTCTCGCGACTAGCACGCTCGCGGGAAATATTATGTTACGATGTTGCACAACGCTAAAACAAGCCGCCGATACACGCGAAACGGGACCTCGCGTAATGAATCTTCATTCCTATAAATAGGCATGTATCAAACTGTCCGGATTCCTCGACACACTTCCAAGACACTCGCGCGACTCTTTAACAATGCAGAAACTCCGCGGCGAAGTTGTTTTCGTCGATATGCTGGAAAATGAGTTGAAGATGATTCAATCTCTAGGCAGACTCAGTCAGTAAACAAATAAACGACTTTCTACCACATTGCTCTAAGAAAAAAAAGATATGAACGAATGGAAAAAGAATTTAAAAATGGGAATTAAGTTTGTAAATCAATATTTTTGAAATGTCCAAAACACGTATTTTAATTCTAAAATCGAATAAAAAGATGTAGTTTTAATAAAACGAAAAATGTTACTCGATCATGTTTTTCTCTCGCAATGCGATGTCATGTTTGTTTGTTACACGATGCTCCATGTTTAACAGACCGTAATATCTGACCGTAGCAATCGAGTTCACACTTAGTACACATCAGTTACAATGTTACGTTTACATATATAGCCACCTACGACTACAGTGGCAATTATATTGTCTCTTTTGGAACAGAAATTTGAGAAGACAAGTAACTTGCTTATTGACTGACCTATGTAAGTCGCTATGTTAGATAACCATTTTCATTTCGAAATGTATAAAGTAAAGAGAAGTTTACCATGGAACAGTTTGAGTAATATAACATTGAATTCGAACGGGAGCCAGTGCAACTTTGTCGAATGGCGTCCGTTCGAGTGGTACCGTTCAATGTACTACATTTCCCGGACCGCGGTGCGGCGCGGCGCTAAAGAGACGAATCGGTTGACACTGTTGGTCCAAGTAACGGGACGACGGAAGCTGTCTGAGCAACTTGCTCTCGGGAATCGTATACCTGGACAATCTGACACAATTGAATTATTACAAATTCATATGATACCAGACGAGAACCACACTATGAATCATATCTGCTATTTTTTTTAAAGGAAAGCAGTTTTAAGATTCCGTATGTTGTCAATCAATTCCGTATGTACATTGCCAATATCGTCTTTTCATTTAGTTTAATTTTATTTGGAGCTAAACGCGTGCTTCTTCGTCTTCTTCAAAATTTCAAAAGTAATGTACTCGTCATATTATTAAAACATTGCTTGTCTTAATAATTACATCTTTGAGTTCCACAAAATTTCGTCGACTTATCAAAAGTCTTACCTACGTCTTTTAACCTAATAAACCGATGAGTTATGTTACTGAAAACATGTAAACTAAATCATAATGCTGAATTGCGATGGCATCTCTGTTACATGTACATCATATTGTAGTTATTATAGTTAGGTAGTTTTATTTTACAGTTGTTGGTTAAAATCATAAAACACGATCGTGAAGATCTTTTAAAAATTGTTTAATTACCTCCCGGATTAAAATACGTCCAAGAAGCCGAGTAACCTACTGAAGACTAAAGGAAGCTTGGTGCCGCGTGCAAGAGGAGAAGAGGGTCGAAGAAGGGCAGCGGCGCGAATAACGAGCGCCTTTACGAAGCCTAATTCCGTCTCTGAAATTGGCCGGTTCCGTAGGGTACGTGGCCTGGTTCGTGTCGGCGCCGCGCGTTTCTAGGGTGCGACCAGCGATGGCTCGGGGGTTGCATCGGGGTCGTTGCAAAAGGAACGGAATAAACAAAAAGCTTCTGGCCGGACCAGAAATAGCGAGACTAAGCGGCAACAACGGGACAAAGGCTGCGCGGCGTGAGATTCGCCACGACGCGACGTACTGCCCTACTTGCTCTCTCGAGGATGGGACGGGAACGGGACGTTTCTACGGTAAAAAAATCCACTTGAACTTCGCGGAATTGTTATTCCAATGGTTGGACCGGTTGCAAGTTCATTTTCCTATGAAAAAGATTTTTGTGATATTCCTACTATTGTATTAGGTTGTCCGGAAAATTTCTTTCGTTTTATAAGGAAATAATAGACGCACAATGTTTTTTGTTTTGTATCAGTTTATTGAATTATGCACCAACATAATAATACAAATATAACGAAACGGATCATACCTAATTCAATAAAATAATACGAAACAGAAATTGTTGTTCATCTATTATCACCTTATGAAACGAAAGAAACTTTTCGCACAACCTGATACATACATTTGTACGCTTGTTCCTATATCTGTACATTCATAACGACTTTTCTACTTTTTATATTGTACATTTACTCTTTACTAAAAAAGATTTGCAAGGCTCGTGTTCTTTGCTACAAGTTCCAAAGACGCTATAAACTACTTCTAAAACGAAAAGAGAGAAAATTCTCGAAAAATTACAAATCGGAAACGGATTCAGGAGCGGAATCTCCCGCTGCTAAGAAAAATTCTACGTAATTCTCTGTCCATTTTGCATTCGGTAGCGAGTAAATCCTGGGAAGAGAGGAGGAGGTTCAGTGCGAAAGCGGCACGCTGTGCTGGCCGGGCCGGTTGACGTAATATAACGCACGGAGCGCCTCGTGACTCGTGATTCGTGACACGTAAGAAGACAGCCGAGAAAACGGAGGCTGGCATTGCCACCGGTGGCACGAAAAAGTAGGTTTCTGGAGCAAACCGAGAGCACGGCCGACAACCGTGTCGTCGAAACTGCATCGCGGAATAGAGTCCGCGACGCGAACTGTAACGCGAATCCGCGGACCGAGAATTTCGCAAGGGCAGTCGAGCACTGTTCGATCGCAGGGGAAAATCGGCCAAGGGGAACGAAGAATGGTCGACCTTTTGCACGCTGACTGCCGCCCCGCATCGTCGCTGTAGCGTTTAGCGTACGACGTTTTCTTGCATACGAAACCAGAAACGATCCTTTTAGAATTACTGTTATAATAAAGAATAAGTCGTCTCATCTTTGAAAGTCTAAAGTAATTTGTGATAAAACGAACAGTGTCATTTTGGAGTTTTGCAGTGCGATGGTGTACGGGGTATTGGAAAGAGCTGAAAAGGTTTCCGTCTAAAGTTCACGATAATTAATTTGTATGTCGCGCGTGAATTAGCATCACGTGCATCGTTTTTCTATTCTCAAAATAGTTCTTGTGCAGGGAAATATAATAGAATTCATATATATGATTTTTCTTTTCAATTTTATACGAAAGTTTTTCTTAAAACGTTTATTTGTATTTGAAACAAGTATGCTTGTTCGTACATTAAGATTCAAAGATCTTAGCAAACGATAAATACTGTTTAGATAAATTTCCCCATAATATACCTTCAAATAAAAATGTATAATATCATGCATATATCGAATTATGTCAACAGTTAGCCTAATATTTATTCGTCACGCGGCTTAATCGCGAACATCACGATCGAATTCATGCCTCGGTGAGAACGTTTTTCCCTCGATCACCGCTAATGGATCGCTACCGGTAAATAATCCATGTTTCGTGCAGTGCACGCGAGCGCTTAATATGTAACACAAACGTATTCATATAGCAGCGCAAGGTAAGTTGTTGCAATCGAGCAGTTATGCTATTACATAAGAACCGCGCAAGCGTGATGCAAAGACGAGGTGCAAAAGAACGAAGGGAGATAGAGGTTGGGAAATCGACGAATCGAATACATTGTACCTTGACCTCGCAACTGAATCGCAGTTGAAAAGCAGCTGAAAAATCAACCAACCACCGC
The DNA here is from genome assembly GCF_014825855.1 of Bombus pyrosoma. Taxonomy (NCBI): domain Eukaryota; kingdom Metazoa; phylum Arthropoda; class Insecta; order Hymenoptera; family Apidae; genus Bombus; species Bombus pyrosoma. Next base: position 15,005,377 of record NC_057780.1, read on the forward strand.
CGTTTCTGCATTAGATCGCAACCGTTGCTCTGAATCATCCCGCTCTGGCATCAAACTTCTGTAATTTATTCGCTGTGTTAAGTAACGTGTTAAGGTTATTAAGTAAGTGTGCCAGGACTGCCACCATTGCTTCTGTTTTATGAGAATCGTGCTCACTCGTTGGGAAATAGGATACGAACGAAGCGATGCAGGCGAATCGTATAGTTTACTCGAGTAGATAGTCGGACAAGTGTCACGTGTGTTGAGAAACCGTCACGTGTCTTCATTGTAAAATTCGAGTTCTGTTATCTAAACGCGTTATTAACTGGCCAGTAGAATACTCGTGCCTGTACATTGCACATACATTGTCCAGCATATACATTATACGTACGTGTTAGCGACTGCATATTGCGAAGTCGATGACGAAAACGATCATTGTGTTTTCGACCGGACAAGATGTTTATGAGATGAAGCGATGGCAACGATGATCGAAAATTACCCGGCAGTCGTTAGAACTAGCTTAAAAAATAGGAATTTCATTCCTGAGGATCCTGGCCATGAAATGAAAACGATAGAACAGCTCGTAGCAAGACAACCGTAAGAGACGGTACTTAATCTAGAGTCGTCTATAGGGTGTGATACGAGAACTTGTTTTTAACGTATATATCAAGGTCATTGTATAAGTACATAATGTCTATACATCTGTAGGTTTGAACCTAAGAATCTTATCGTATTTATTAATGGATGATATATAAAGACTGTAGGGAACAGTACGATAAGTCACAACTCCTACTTTTGAAAGGAAAGCAGTTTTAAAATTCAGTATGTAATTAGAGATAAATATGTAGCCATTTGAAGCCGATAAAAATATTCGGTTTTGCTGTGCAGCAGCTAACCGTATCGAGTGCGTTAAAAACTTCATCGACAACGAAGAAGATCGTTTTTCATTCTGTCGCTGCAAATCGACGAAACAAAGATAACCGTTGTATCTGTGCTTTCCCAACGGGCTTTGCACCCTTGCCACTGGTATCGACGAGATATTTCAAGCGACGCCATTTATTAGAGTCTTCGCTATCGACACTCGACACAACGACTTCCTTGCTGGCGAGGCTCGTCATCGTACAACCTCGACTGTCACGGCCCCGGTTTTCCGATGAAAACATCTAGCAAAACGTTTCGGTTTCTTCATCAACGTTCACTTTCCCGTCTTTTTCTTCTCGCGCCGCCAAATGATCGTGATCCTTAAACGTTATTTCTAGCGGTTATTGTGACGCGGAGATTACGAGATAACCGAGAATTCGTCGAGCTAAATTTTCAGCGAACCAAGCGATTAAGCGTAACACGATTTTCGCCATTAGACGCCTCCTCTATCTGCTGACATCGTCGAGTTAAGTTTCGAAAAAGATACCGATGCCATTACATCGAAGGAGGTGATTTAAAATTCACCTACATTTAGATGAATTTTACACGGATACGTACATTTTTCAGAGTCCACCGGAGTCTACAAAATTCGTGAAAACTAAAAACGATTTTTGATCTGTTCAAGATTCGCTAAAATCCATTGGCTCGTGTCAAGAGTCTTTCTATTAAACAAATGATCGAATTCTCGATACCAACTTATATTTCGTGAGAACTCGACATGTTTTCGCAGAAAACCGATTAACGGCGAGTGCGCGCTACTCTAGGATTTCCTAAGCGCGCTCTAGCCAGGGGAATGGTAAAAGTTCGCGGCGCGTATGCGCGCTGACACCCGCGTATTATGTCAGATTTCAAGCTTGTTACGTAACCCGTCCCATAAGCGAGTTAACGAGCGAGCGGCGCGTTCCAGGGCCATGCCTATCGCCTCCTCCTTCACCTCCTCCTTTTCCCCTCTTTCGTCCATCTGAATTTCCTTGCCTCTCCACGTTCACCAATGATCATTGGGATCGTTGAATAAATCTGGGTTAGAGGAGCTATAGTTTATAAACTATACACGAGTTTCATCGTAACAGTACAATATAATAGTTGGTAACGCGCGATCTATGTAGAACGGGCGTTTTTACCTATAGTTCTCGAATGTCAAGTGGCTTTGACACCATGTCACCTGGTCAAATGATCCATGATTTTCGTCTAATTGTCACGAGACACTTCAAGGATCTTTGACTTGCAGATGTACGACAATATTTAGCCCTTCAATTCCTCGAAATGCCAGTAGCTGCCATTTTTACTTACTTCATAATACAAGCAAACTGTTAGTTTATAAGCTCTAATATATTCTAAAGACGAGTTTAATATCTATTTCAGTATATCCAATTAACACCTTTGGTTTCATTTATTTCTCGATTATTATCCAATTTTTTGCCACCCATCAAAATAGTGAAATTTGTAACTTTTAAGGAAATTAATTTCTTAGAATCCGTTGTTTTGTCGATCGATGGAGGTAAAAATTAGAAAAATTTTGCGTATCGCGTCATAATCTGAGAGAATCATTCTTAATATGAACACATTTCGTTCTTTATCACGTTAACCGTAACATGTAAGATGTGGAAATTTTTAGATGTTTTGACAGTTATAAGATACAGTGTATATGTACAGACATACAAGTTACCACGAGAGCATTTGATACATATTATTTAGCTTTGTTTGCACAGACGTAACTATGAACTTTGAACCGTCTTTACCAGTAATTTTCCACTGAGAATTATCGTACATGCTAACGTGATTTCGCCCGTTAGATGTATTCTGTCTGTTGTTCGTGCGGTCGGCATTGATTCATTCACCCTCACCACGAACCTCGTATATAGTTAATTGGAAGAGGAAAATTAGAAAAATCAGCGTATGACATCCATGTATGACAGTACTTATTCGATGATTCACCATCGCTGAATAGAAACAACAAAAACGTTTTGCGGAGTGACTAGTTTCTTGCGAAACGTTTGGACAGCTTGGGATCTCGCAGTGTTATTGACGTATTCTGCGACGTGCAACGAACATACCGGACGATGCTTCGATAACAAAATCAACCTCTTCGCGGGATGCAAAAAACAATTTAATGAACGCTAGCGATCTGCTGCTGCCATTTCCGACCCCTTTCGCGACAATACCAATTCGATGACGATTGCGAGAAATGGTCTTCTTCTTTCTGGTTATTGAATAACGTAACAACGTCCACTTTTTATTAGGTTGTTTTAAGAGCAAAAGATGTCACGATCAAATTTTTCGATTTTCATTTCAGATTTTCACACGAGATTTTCACATCTTCACTTGGTTTTTATATACCGCGTAAATATGTAGATATAGTAGAGAGAACTAGCTATTATTCGTTTAAATTAGTTCTTGATCTCCAAGTCAAATGGATTTTAACAGAAAGATTGAGATTAATCGATAGAGGCGAATCAGGATGCAGTGTGGACAGATGAGCCAAGGTACTGGAAACTCACGTGCTCTAACGCACCGTTACGACCGAATCTTTTTTCATATCGCCTCTGTCTTTGTCAGTGGAATGAAAAAATAAGATCGACCTCAAACGTGGGAGGACGGATAACCTCGATGTGACGTTAAGTTAGGTCAGGTCTACGAATTTAGCGTATTGCATCAGCGACATATCGCCCAGAGTCAGTCGACAAAAGTTTACAATCGGAACTTTTCGAATTCGGGAATGTCGAATCTTATTCTCGTAACAAGTGTATTGTCCACAGCCTTATAATTACAAAGGACGTAAATATCAAATAATTTCAGCGAAACTTTTTTCTCCTTCTGCTTCCTTCTTTTCAATATTTGAATCAAATATTGCATATTTTTTTTAAATAAAATTCGACCGATCAAACAATCTTCATGAAATTTAATTAATTTTCCTTATCGAAGGACATTTAATGATAACGTTAACATAAGCAGATGTATTTAAACTTGAATCGACCCGGTTTCGAGGACTTGATTGTTTTGCACCAACCTATGAGTACGCGTGTGTTCTTCTTCGATCCGCTACGAGTGCAACGATAACCGACCACGCCATTTATTGACGCACTTTCGAAGCGCCTAAATACGTCTCGATTTTATACCGCATACTACTGAATGATAAAGCTACATTTCGTATTTTTATCGTGTCATTGTTATTCGCAATCGACCGATATTTCATATCTTTTGTTTGTTGCTTGTCGACATTCGTCTGTGGCAGCCACCATTATAGCGTGTTGCATTTGGAAAATCTCGACAAAATTGATAGCAATTATTTCCATTCCTTTTTATAGTAATCGTTAACAACGACGAATAATTCACGCAGAGAATTACGCATAGATGTAAAAAAATTTATCTTGATCATCGGATCGATGATATCGAAGATTACTTAGAATCCTAAAAGAAGAGTTGGAAATTTATTGTTTCACCATTGGAGCGGTTTAAAAAAAGGAAAGGAGAAAAAAGAATGTAGAACAGTTACGCAATCGATACCGTGCAGCAAGGTCAGTTACATCGGCTCGCATCGAAAATATCGAAACGAGTAAAAAGTGGCAGCGTCATTGGCTCATTGTACATAATACGCGCGTTGCGCAATCGGTATCGATCGAATTTGCGAACATAACAGAGGATAATTATTTCTTACGCTGTCACGGTACGTCGCGTAAACAACTCTCCGATGCTGAAAATAATTTAAAAAGTCGTTGTTCCTATCTTTTTCTGTAAAACTATTCTCTGTCTCAAAAAAAAAAAAAAGAAAAAAAAAAGAAGAAGAAGAAGAAGAAGGTAAAGAAGAAAACATTTTAAGAGAAACAACGTTTTATATACCTGGATAAAGCGATATCAGAAATATGGATGACAAAGGCCATCGACGATGTAAAATCGTATAAAGCAGTAAACGCAACGTTTTATCGAATGAATGCGTTGCTGTTCGTAACATGTAAATATGTAATAAATTAATTAAGTGACGCGCGATCAATTACTGGCCTGAGAAATTAAAGGAGAGAGGAAAGAGATGGACGAAAAGAGGACAAGATGATGTTAAATGGAATATGATAAACGAGCGTGTTTTGGAAAACGTCTTACCACGGTCTTCTTGCTTTGCGCCTTAATGAGATACACCCTTGAAGCATATATATATGTATATATGTAATTAACGAGCATGTTGCGTGTCCTCTTACTCTTGTTTATCATTATTGGCCTCGAACGCTCTACGTAGCACACACTCGCTGTTTATTTCTTTTTCTTGGCATATTCCTCGTCTGGTAAATATTTATGTTTCATATTTTTTGTGAAATTTAGTCATTTAATGTATGTACATTCGGTATTTCAATTACTTATATATATTAATTATTTATATTTCTAGTTAGATAATGTTGGATAACATTTGATGGTATCTTGTTATATTAAACGATATCGATATACGTTTCCTACGGAATGCATAATATATACATAAAAATGTTCTATGGTAAGTATCCCGGTACTTTCATAAACTTTCATAAAACCTTCAATGTATTTTTATATTTGTTCTTAAAGACATATCATTTAAATTTACTGACCGGTTGAAGATATACACGTACTTATAGTATTATAATATATTACATCGATGACACAGTTTCCAATTTCGTTTCTCTATTGCACAGCGATTCGCATGATATGATGTAATCACGCGGAACAATCGAGCGAACGATTATAACGAAGGCGAGTAATTCGTATGTAATTCGTGGATCGGCCATTTTATTCACTCTACGAGGAAATCGGTCTACAAGAATTACGCATCAATTTATCGTGCGTTACTCACCAAGCCGTTACGTTAGATGAGCCGACAGATGCCTCGAGATCCTCTCCTCGGATCTATCGAACGTACAACTTGTTGAAATCAGCGAACCAAGAACACTTACGATTCTATTTCGACCGATAGCAGATCCACGATGCGTGGGTGGAGCCACATTCGAGCGTTCGAGCTCGGATCGGGCTCGCTGTAACAACCTCGAACATTTTAGGACCTGTCGTAGCTAAATATACGCGAATCTGTTACAATATAGGCGTTTAGCTAATGGACTGCAGCTAATGGAACAACGTGGCAAAGGCGACAAATTCGTAGGAATTTTTTTGGCAAAGTTAGAACGTTCGAATATTTGTTTGAGAGTGAGTAGCGTTGAGATGAGAGAGAAAATAGTTGGAAATCTCGAACTCTGAATCCGAATCTAAAACAAACGAAATTGAGCGTAGATGAGCCGAGCGGGAAAATTCGCGAAGCGGGTGGATTAAACACGACGAGCAGAGAAGCGACGCGAAAAAGGGGGCGCAAACGAGGCGAATGCAGGAAGGACAGATATAGATTAAACAACAACAGGCATGGCAACCTCGGCTGCATTTAAGAACGCAAACATATTTGCAGACATCATCCGGGACTTGATAACGCGTTATCAACGGCGGTTACGGTGCAGCTGATTGTCATATAGCTCGTTTATCACGAGCGCGAGCTGTAAGCGTGAACTTCGCGAATTTGCTATTTTAATCGGTGCCGTGATGTAATTGTATGCATAATAGTGGTTGCAGTTAAATATAGTCGGGAAATAGTAGGCATCGATCAACGAACACGCATGTGCAAACTGAGATCGATCGCTAAGATCAAATTTTATTTGATTCTTTATTTAAAAAAGTAAGATTTTTTCATTTTCACCCTTTGTGATTTTACGCGAGCTTTAAAACACCAACGATATTTCATATCGTTCCATTTTTATATTGTTAATTATAGTATTATATTCATACTATTGTATTATATCGAAGAATGAATTATACATTGCGATTTGATATTTTCGTTAAGTATATTTTTAAAGCATTTTCATTCCTAGAATACATTTTGCGGAAAATATCTCGTGCAATCTCTATCTGTAAAATAGATTTTTTCGTATCAAAACTTAATTTGATAGAAATACGAATATCGATGTATATGTGATTGTCATTGCTTGAATCTTTCACGATCGAATACTTTCTGATGTACGAAAATCATCTTTCTTTTACTAGTCTATTATAATTTCGCGAGGAGAAACAGGGAGGGATAGGTTGTAACGCGCGTCTCTCAATCGCACAATCGCACCGATGACGCAAAGCAAAGAGAACTATCCGCGGTAATGATATCTGGCCGAGAGGTGCAGTTAGCGCGGTAATAGCTGCGCTTACGTAATCGCGCGCCAGGTAAAAGCGGTAATTTATTCCTAACTAGTTAATTGGCCGAGCGTAATTCCAACCAGGGTATCCTAATTACACGCGCGAGTCCTTCGAGAACGGGAGAATGCTCGCATCTACGATCGATGGGAGACAATGTCGATGGAACTGTCGTAGAAAGCGTGGGTAGAATCGATGACAGTCGACATCGGGTGCAGTGAACCGTGGGGAAAGGTTGTGACTGCTGGAACACGACTACGACATGGATTTCCCAATGATTTCTTTTTATCCGTTCGAATTAGTGAACATAGGACGTGTAACCTATATTTATTTATTAGTCGTATAAATAACGTTTGTAAAATGTTTGAAGAATAGTAAAATTTAAGTTAACCCCTTGCCTTACGATATCGAACTGCGTTTCACGTATAAAGAAAGTTGCTTGGGTTCACACAAATATCGACGAGAAGGGGAAATTCTTCGGAAATTAGTCGCTTTTATAGCAGTACGGATCGAATGGATGGTTCTTTTTTAATATCGATAGCAGTCGGTTGTTGCGTCGACGTGTTTGTTTAACAAAAGTCTAGACTGCGGCAACGCGAAAATATCCGCCGATGTTTTGATAAGAGGATACACGCAGCGCCGGGTCGTCGAACCAGCCTTGTGCGAGGTGTTAAACAATGCCTACGCGTCGAACGGAAACCACAGATTCGCTGGCGATGCGATCTTCAAGATGTTATGCGATTTTGAACTTCGTATGGATGTGAAAATGGAAAATCGAAAAATATTCCATCCATATCGATGGTTTATAGAATATTGTAATAAATACACGATATATGCGTATACAATTCTTCAAATCATAGGAAAATAGTATTTTAATTACTAAGCGATCCAAACACCATAGCAAAAGACTTGTTCGGTTAATCTGCCTGAAAGAAAACCATAGAAAAAGCACCCAATAAACTTATTTTGGCCTGATAAGAAAATACTTACGAATGTTTAGAAGAATAAGTTGCAAGATATATCTAACAGGAAGCAAAAGAATGAATTTGTTATTAGATCCGACGGATTAATATTATAAGCCCCGAACCCTAATTGTTATGTATTTATTTTTGTATGCAATGTATTTTTATATATGAATTTTTTCATCCGCTGTCATGCCAACTTTGACGAAAATAGTCTCAATCAGTGTGGGACTCGTTACGTTATTTCCACGGAGAAATGTTGTGATGAACTCCAATCACCGGAGGTTACCATCGTTCGTTATATTTATATTTCTGCAACCAAAGGGGATAAGAAAGGAAGAGAATACGAAAACCGTGGACGAGCTATACCGCAAACACTTTCTGTACTTAAAAGCTTATACTGATATTATTGCTAATGGAAAGTGTAAACAACGATTGCGCAACGTGACGCAATTCGTTATCGGACAGGAGAAGCGCAGAAATGATTTTAATTCGCTGATTAAGCTATGAACAATCGTTCGATACTCACATAATTGATATATAATTGGTCTGGCGCGACATCGTTTTGCCAAACAAATGTTGCGATTACATCGATATCATTTTCAGCGTTTTACAAAGAAACTTGGCGACCTAGTCTGCTGCATAGTATTTATATACATACATAGATAACAGCTATCTAATTGAGGAAAAGTCATAGTTGTGCTCTGTGACGTAAAACGACACGACGGTCCAGCCGACGATCGACGAATGGATAGGCTCCAGGGCACGAAAATATTTGTATTTTCGCAGCAATCCGGCTGACGACGTTATTTTTCTTCATGGCCACTATCGAGCAAGCAAACGAAAATATGGTAATCTCTGCGAAGGATAACATTTGCATGCCGTTCGTTACACGGAATCTCGTGCAAACCGATTGCACGTGATTGTGCAACGGTGCTGTGCCTTGAAAATAATTAGAAAAATCTTGTAACGGAGGCAATTTTTCTTTTTCAAGTACCATTTTTCGTTGACTTCCTTTCGATGGAAAGATAAAGAATGATACGTGATTTGTATAAGGTTGTTTGACGCGAGATGAAAACGGTCTGACGAGTTTGGAATTCAAAGATTAATTGCAATGTACAATCTCCAACGTGATCTCGATGATTCGTCGGGCTGCAATCAATGGGAATTCCGGGAAAGGTAGAGGAAAAAACAACGCATAAACGAACATTGGCTAATATCCAATGTACGTAAATCTTGACGTCGTCTCTTGTATCTTATGAATAATTTCACGATCCTAGAACTAGAATTACATAGTGATGTGTCTATTACTAACAGAGGAAATCTGAGAACGTGTGATCTGGAAAATCGCAGTAATAACGTGAATTAAAAGGATAATTGTAAATTGGAATTTCTGTAAATCGTATTTCCTGCCAGGAATTCTACTACGTAATCTTCCTAATACGTTATCGATACCTTTATTACACTTTGTTGCGGATGATGATTTTCTTTAAATTGTTCTTTAAAATCATTTAAACGAACCAAAATATGATGCCAAAATTTATGGATATGGATATATATCAACGCGGTTTTAATTGTTGTTTCTACATTGTTTTTATTTGGCGTTATTCGAATTATATATTATTCGAGGCATTTTGAGATACTAAGTTAGATAAAGAAGATTCCTTTTTTACTATCGCAAAGATATCTTCACGTGATCGATTCATGTAAACTATTGTAAACATTACAGACATTCTATTTAGAAAGAAACAAAGCGTGAAATATGAAAATGATATGACGACAAAGGCTCGAATAATCAGCGGCTTATCTTGACTTTATCAATAAACAATTCATAAAACATTTTATTCTAGAAGACAATTTATCAATGTTCTAAACAAAGCAACGGTTCAAAAGAATGAATTTTTTTTTTTCGCAATTATTGTTTCGAAAAGGAAAGAAAATCGGTGACCATATTGGCAACAGATTAAGATAGAAAGTTTAATGCGACAGAGATTTGTAAAATGTATCAAAAATGTGATAGAAATTTACAAAAGGAAGAGAAGAATTTGAAAGTACCTATTCGGAAAAAATTTTACGTGGATCTACATAGAAGAATAAAGTTAGATGGTCAGAAATAAAGACCAATCGATGCAGGTTTGCCACGGTGAAGCGAACTCGATTTTTATCGCGGTGCAGGGCGCATTACTCGCCCCATTTGCGAAGCGCTTTTTGCGCTTGTAACTGGCTAATTATACCCTGCTCGCCCTTCCCATCGATTTCTTCTAAGAGACAGAAATAGTGTCTGATAGGTGTTCGTGGTTGGATCTTGCACGGGAGAAGTAGTTTTCTCTCGTCTCTAATTTCGATAAAACAAATTTCTTAACCTTTCTCGCTTTCTTACATTTCAGCGATTACGACGCGCCGTAACAGCGATGATGCATCGCTGATAGCCTGACCCGATCGTCTGATTTACTTCCTACGTCCTTAACACATTCTGCGTCTCATTCACAATTTTATTTCATTTGCTTAATCGCCAATGAAAATTCATACATTTCGATTTCAAATTTAAGAATGACTCGATTTGATAAATTTGCTATAACTGGGAGACTACTCAATATTTCGGACTGGAATTTTAGTAACATATCAAGCTACATTTCTACAATTACGTAGAATATTGACACTCTTTTAAATATTTTCAGCAGCGTTTACTGTAATATGCCAACTGCAAATACTTCAATTTTCATTTCTAAGAACGTTATATAATTTGATACGACGAGGAATTGCATTCAATGCTGACATTTTAGCATTGAACTGAAAATTCAAAATATTTTTGTAACATTGAAAAAAATGTATGACATTGTCTAAAAAATAAGTAGAAAAAATATAAGATATACATGAATGAAAAACAGAAGAATTACATGATTGGCTAAAAATTTGTTTAACTAATTGCCACCGATAACATTGTGAATATTACGAGTAATTCTGATTACTTGAAATGCTATCTAAGCTTCTGAAATTATCGATACTCCGTTTCTAATCTAATAAGAAATCAAGAATAATCTGGATTCTTATAACAACATTCTCGCTGATATTATCACTGTTATAAGATAAAGATAATGATTCGAACTATCTAAAATCCAGATTAAGCTATTCGAATCGTCCTTTACCTGATCTTCGAAATCATGAAATAAATAATCGTAAAATATACGGTGTCACACGCGTATAAGAATTGACGATACGTGTGAAACTAGATTGAAATCCCATATATATATACAGTTATAGTGTCACCCTGTGATATGAGGTAAATCAAGCAGGAATCCAGGGACATCGGAATTCGATAGAAAATCGGCCAAAGACTGAATCTTTTAGTCGGAAAATTCGCGATTTGTTAGGTCAAGCTTTGAGAAAAGAATTTCGCAACGGCTCGCGTGATTCGGGATGATTCAATCGACTTGATGCGCGATTGCGTATTATTGGCGGTCACGAGGACAAGAAGCGCGGTCGTTTCGACCGAAAGCGGTCGACACGGTCACGTGCCGCTAATTCAAACGGCGAATCTTCGTTATCGCGTTCTTTTCCCGGCTGGAACGTGACAACGTGCTGGTTATGCGAGCTTTACGCAACGTTCCAATCCGTAATACACCAACGTTTTTATACCCGACACTCGTTGATAATCCAACGGTCACGTGTTGCCAAGACGTTCTTGTGATTCACGCTGACGTACATTTCTTCGTCAGGAAATACATATTATTTTTCTCCTCCTCAGTCGATCTTCTGTACCAACTATTAACGATTTTTATCTATTCAATTATTTAGCGAAGAGTGCTAATTCCTTGAAGCAATACGAAAAGTAAACAAGATAATGACGATTTACAAGGGAAAAAAGAGGAGATGAATTATTTAAGTGACTAGAGCCTGATCGTGAATCGGGTGTGGTAATCTGTGTGATTCAAACTGGCGTGTATTTCTTCACACGAATTTTTGTTACCTACATTTTTAGTACCTACAGCCCTAAACTATATATGTCTACGTACCATTTTTTCTTATTTATACCAGTAGAACATACTGGAGAACTTTGACTGAAAGAATATCCAGCATACCTGTACGTGATTAAGAAAGAATATCGAAAATGATAATATACATGTTTACGTTAAATATTCTGAGTATTTATATTATTTTATTTTCAATTTGGTTTCCAACCTTAAAATATCTTCCTTGATACTTCTTCTTGATAATATTGTAGTAATCTCTAATAGCCGAATTAAGTCAGTCGATATCGATAGATACTTATTATTCAGCATTATCTGTTTAGAGAACAATGATTCAATTAATCCTTCACTCGCAGTTTCTCTATTTTTATTGTTTTGCGATAAAGATATTCGTGATCTCAAAATTTTCCATTCCATAATATTCACCTAAAACCAACATTGTCTACAAATAACAATATTTTCGAAGATAGATATACCAGATATCTATGCATCGGATGAAAATTCTATTTTTCCATTCTACGCTATAACTCTTTTGACACGACTTTTTTTTACATCTTTTTTCAGAAACCTGTGTACTCGAATAAAAACAGAACCAGTGTACATTCAAATGTCCCATAAAAGCATAAACATACACAGTCTATTATGTATTCGAATAGCGAGACTGAATAACTGACAAAAGATAGAGTTAATTAGTCTGGCTTCCGAGAAGCTGGAATACCTAATCGATCAAGTTTTTCATGTCAAACGTGAATAAACGTGGGAATAATTATCACACGCACACGCGTAACACCACAGTCGGCCGCGATAATTGCAGTCGCTGCAAGTGATTACAGGTACGCTGGCACGTGAGCACTGTGTTACACAATCACGCACGAAGATTATGTCGAGCCACCGACAGATGCTGCCCACGATCGAACCCATCGCTCATTTGAGATATCGACTATCGCTGCAGTTTGCGCTAAGCGTGCCAACTTTTTTGAAGTTTTCTTCAAAAATGTTTTTTTTATTTTTTTAAATTTTCTTCAAAAATATCGTTTGGAATTTTGTCTTTATCGGAAATTTTTTAACCCTAAACTGTTCCGCCGATCAATGATTTGAAAGTTGAAAAATGTACGACTTTCTTTACTTAAAATCTTTGTAACGTATGAATTAGTCAGGATAAGCGAGTCTATTTTAAACACCCCTTTGAGGGGTGGCTCTCGGTCGAATCGACAGCTGGTACGTCTCGAGTAAACTATGTGATCATTATACAACACTCAATATTATGCCACAGCCACTGATACGATCGCCTCTTACGTATAAATAGGGCTGTAAATGAATTTCCCGCCGCGTTTTGTAGATCTCTGCTCGGCCAGCTATCCGCCTATTCGTCGAGCAACTATCGAATAAATCTCGACATGTCGGTGATGGCTGCCTATTGCCGACCTACGACAACTCGCTAACATACTCGCTCATATTCCGCACGTGACACGAGCTGGAAGTCGCCTCGCAAGGCCGCGTTCTTGTATTCGGCACCGTTGCTGCCGCGTGATACTTCCTCTTTACCGATCCGTCTCCAATGATTATTTCTTTCACGATTTCTTACTTCAATCTCCGTGCCTCCAACCTATTGTTTGATTTTTCTTCGCTGAAAGATTCAAGAATAAACTGAAGATGTTTATGTAATTTCATAGTTTTCTGAATATGACTAAAGTAATGAAACCTAGATAGAGATTTGTTGCAGCTACTAGACTCAGCTGTTGTAACGAGTTTAGTAGAGTCTTTTGCATCCGAATTAATAGGCAAAGATATTCGGTTAACGAAATTTTCGAATAACAAAACAATCACATTTATGGTATTAGATTGCATTTATTGAAATACAGACGAAGGAAATTCTTAGTCCAGTTCGATATTTAAATGTCAAAGATTATCTGGCAACATTAAAAATGTTTAAAATAAAGTACAATAAATGTTTCCTTATTCGAAGCTGCCTTATGAGAAAAAAGACAAGAAATTTTTCATGCTGAAATTAATATCGATCTAATTAAAATATACAATTAATAGGTTTATAGTTGATTACTATAAGTTAAATTCGGATAATTGGTCACGGACACTGACATGTTTAGAGAAATTTTGAAAGGTGAGAAGGAAAGATCTGCGCTAAATAATATATTTGAAAGGAATAGTAGTCCTTGCTAGACATAGATTTTATAATTTAACACGATGAATGTACTTATGAAGATAGATTTCAAAGCAGTTAAGTATCCACAGCGATTAACCTTGGAGAAGCTTGGCCTTGAATGGCGGATTCAATCTGAATATGGAGTACTTCGTATATTCTTTGTACATTGTAGTATCGATCGATGTTCTTGTGCTACGATAATAAAAATCGAACAGCGAATACTTTCGAATAGAATATGAAATGTCGCTTATTTATCATGAAATCTTCCAATCTTTGTTTATTAGGTTATAAAATTCGAAATAAAAAGTCGAAAATCAAAGAATGCACTTAAAGATATTGTTCTTTGTGCTGTCATTCTAAAAAATTTCAATTGATCGTAAAAAGAATGATGGCGATCGTGGAAGGTTAATGTATGTATATCTATATAAAAATACATAATCCGTTCGTAAATCGAGCGCGGATAAGTCAATCGTAAACAATCGCGGGATTCAGGATACGCGAATTATCGACGATGGCTGGCGTAAATTATGGTCAAGTTCGGGCCAGACGGAAAAAATCGACGGCCCTGGCGATTGGTTCAGGACGAAGGACATCTAGCTGCGCTCGCAGTCCCGACTCCCGAGCGCGTCTTTTATTTTGCGCGCGGAAACCTTGCCTCGTCGATCTTGGTCGTTCTCTGCGATTGACGACTCTCGAGCATCAGGCGTCGATATTAACATCGTATTTACTTTAATCCTGCGTGGATATTTTTTGAGAAAAAAAAGGAAAACACCAGAGAAATTGAAGCTTTCATAACGAAAACAACCTCTATCTATTTCTCGAACTTTTTAGATAATAAATAATATTCTGTTAGTGTATACGCAATACCCTTCTTCAAATGAAACTTCAATCGCACGTAATTTCTTCAAAATATCATATTATTATATTTGCAATCAAAGTAATTTTCACACAATCTCAATGACATCAATTGAGAACAAAAAAAGGAAAAGAAAAATAAGTAGGACCGAATATTTTGAATACAGTTGATCCGTAAGACTTAAACTTAAGCGATCCGTTGCGGGATACAGTACCTGATAGAGGGGAGATGCTTGGCTGACTTGGCAAAATTGATCGTGACTTTTCAATAAAGATGGAACGTAGAAAATATCGGATCCTTGAATCGTTTCCGACGTAATTTATCCGCGGTAACAAGCCACGTTTTATCGATGGAAAAGGCCAGTTCCTTATAGGCGGATCTCGATTATTCTTGGACGATTATCATCGAGTGAGATTAGTAGCCACGCGTATCAACTTATTCGCATGATCTTGCGGATCTCGTGGATCGCGCGAGCAAAATACAATCACCGCTTCGATCGTGTCACGAGAAATCTTCGTCGCGATTTTTCATCGTGTCAAGCCAAATACGATGATTGCACTTCGATCTCTGGACGAGAAAATAATCGTCCAACGATTTATCGACGTCAAATAGTACTCCGCCCGATGGTTTGTAGAAATTTCATCTTGTTCACCGTGAAATGCACATATCTCTGCGATTTGCTCATCAATTATAACCATATAACACGAATCACACGAATCCTTTAAAAAGCTGTAGGTATTACTCTGTTGTTTTACTGTCTCGATCGTTTCAGATGAAATTGGCTAATTCGGATATGCTTATCATTAGACTGCAGAAATTTACGTAAATGCCTGTTTTCATGAATACAACTGAATGAATGGAAGCTAAATAGAGATTCCTTTTACTCCCACATTCTGTACATTTTTGTACGATTGAATTTGTAGAAATAAATGTATAAACGTCCACAGTTTACTTATCAGAGTGTTTGTTGAAGCAACAGCAACGCGACGCGAAGCACAGTTGCCGCAACTTTTGTTATAAAATCAAGGTTGCAGGCTTTCACTCGACGCAACACGACACGTCGAGATGCGAAATCGGCGTGGAGGAGCGGCCCTTTCGAAATGTCGCGTCGAAACAAGAGACTGAAAGAGGACGAAAAAAAGCCGCTGGAACGGAGGGAAATGACCGTATCTTCTGACAGGAATAAAATCCCCGAAAATAGTCACGAGCCGCGAACCACTCGTTGCAAGAGCCTCGCAAATTCCGCTCCGTGTTATCCAATCGTTCTATTCACCGACGTTTTTCATCTAAAACGACATTTCGCTTGCTATATCACCGATTAGGATCCTGCGTGACAAGAACGTGATCGTGCACTCATCCCTCTACTTGCTCCTGTACTTACATTTTGCTCATTAATACAGGATCGCGGGGGTGTTCGGGGAACCGAGGCAGCTCGCAAAAGCGTTGAAAGAGTCAAAAGTGTCTCGCGACATAGCGAAAGGGGAGCGTCCAGGAGAGTCTCGGTTAGCCCTCCGGAGCACTCTTTTACGATTTTTGTCTGCTCCCGGACGATACGATGGCTGCTCGGGACTTAGCTCCGCTGTGATTTATCCGTCCGTCTGTCGCGTCTCTTAAACGACCGACCATCTCTCGCCCCCCTTCTTCCACAATCCTTATTTTCGTCGCCAGTTAATGATGCTCGTGAAGCATTATTTTTACCATGGCCGGCCTTTTTCCTGCGTTTCTTGTACGTAGCGCGAGTTACGCTTTTTAAGCCGCCTGATCCGTGCGCGGCCACGACCAAACGAACCAGCCGGATTCTGATGATGTACAACAAGCAAATGCGCCGTCAACTACACGACGACGTTCCGAAAAGACGTCGTTCTCGTCCCTTCGTTGAAACGAACCTTCCCTACCTCGGCAGGAATCCGCGGTGCTCTTCTCATTTTGTTCTGTTTGTCGCGTCCCCTTAAACTTGCCACAAAAAAAAACCACGTTTCGCGTCATCATCCCGTTACCAAGTGTGGATGACGAGACTTTGCGAGTGTATGGGGATTTAAAGTATACAAGGCGTAACTTTTTGCACCGGCGAAAGTCTGCAACATTTAAAACTAGTTCTCGATGACGTACAATGTGTAAACGCGTCATCGAGTTTAAAAACATTCCTCCGACTCGTTTTTACTCGACTCTTTCTCATCCCCTTCAAACGTTTGCTGCGAAACAAGTTGAATTTTTGCTGCGATTATCCAATCGAAACGCGGATCATCGGATATGCATGAACGTTCTAATCGATACAAATTGCAGCGTGAATGAAGGAAACTATCGCGTTACGTGTGTCGAAGGATCGGAACGAAGCCGTGAACACGAACACGACCACGCGACTCCCGAGTTGTTAACGTTTTTCCACGATCATTATCGTAATACATAATACTGTCCTTCTGCGCGCAAAGACAGCCATGGCTAACTACCGCCTCTGTTTATGTAAAATTATTCGTATTCAATTACCGGTTACGTAACATTCTCATCGGCGACGATTACAGACGTTTTCGTAATAACGCGTCCGAAATAGCCATCGAACGTGCGGTTATCTTGTTCGCCTAGTTAACTATTTGTTCATCTACTTATTTTCTTCATTTTAGGGAAGAAACACCGTTATTAATGAAATGCCCAAGATCCGACCGATTTTGTAAACAGTTTTCCTTAATTATTGTGTATTTCTTTGAAACATATGCTCTATTTTACATTGATATACATAATCGCAAAATAAATTGCAGATATGCGCGTTATTCGTGCAATTACTGATATTTATAGACCATTTACATTTCATATTCATAGTACATGCTTGTATAATCATAAAATCTTATTAGATACTCGAACCTAATTGGTATTACGTAAATGTAATAAATACAATGATATGCGAATACTATTTGTATCCACTGTATATATAGATTTTCCATATGCAATATTTGCCAATGAATAAAGCATCCCCGAAACAGAAAAGGATCCACGACTCAGAGAGAAGCGCAAGTGTGAATTGCGCAACGTGCGCGTAATCAGCGTAGCAAGAATAACGAATGTCTTTGAATAAACTGCAGAAGGCTGGGAGGCCTAGACACAGATAGGCAACGTCCGTGTGATGCAAATAGCAAGAGATTTCGTAATACGGTATTAATTGACGTTGCCGCGTACCATCGCGTATTATGCAAACCGCGCGAAGTTTCAGCTACTCGTCGATCTGATCGTTGAATTCCGAATCCTTTATTACATTTACGCCTTGCAATTGCGTAGACGCGTTTAGACAAGTCGCTACTGAATCGTATCCAAGGTGGGTAAACCGGAAATGGACTCGGATATACACGTATTTTACTCGAATGTATTTGACACGACCGACCTGGTTGACGCTAATGGGATTAAGATCGATATATAGTTACAAATTCGAGCGGAGTCCGATATTTAAAATCCTTTGCAACGTTCGAAAGGTTAAATCGAACGATTACAACGAAACAAATTACACAAGCTTGTCCGACAACGAATAAACGTGATCATCGTTGAAACGTCTTGTCTGGACGAGCAATAAAGCTGCCGTGGCTAAGGACTTAATTCGCGGGTCTCAGAAATCGCGATAGTTCGAGAATCGTCATCGATAGCCGTGGGGCCGAACGAGAGAGGAGCAATTACGGACCGATCTTGGTGCTATTGTTGTTGTCTGGGCCAGCGTAACGGGCTATATTTTACCGTTACCGATCACGACTCGTTCTGATTCATTACAGATCTGCTGGTACCGATCGATAACTCACCTACACGAATCTAACGCCGACCACGGTGTTTCGGTATACGGTCCGTTAACGATCGACAAAATCTTTCGTCTAACGGTGTCCTGGTGTCGGCTTCTAAGCACGTTACGCAATCGGTCTTGCAATACCGTGGCCGCCCAATCGCGAAACCGCGATCGACCTTCGCGATCGTCGTGTCAAATTCACGCTCTGAATGCAGATACTGATATAATGGCGATGGTATCGATGTCCAAGAACGTTCCTGAAGTTTCTATATAGAACCACAAGATGAGACGATAAAGCATATTGCGCGATGATAAAAGTGATAAAAGGATACAGACGTATGAAATAACAAATCATTAATAATACTTAACGCGTTCGCTATCATAAGAGATAATTGAGCTTGTTGATTTACATTGAATTTAATTCTTAACCCATCGTCGATTTTTGATGCATCGTCGTGCTCGTTCTGGCCCGGATACGCTCACCGGCGACTGGCGGCGACCCACATTACGTGGCACGATGCGCACCGCGATGCGATGCGATGTGGAGCAAAGGTGAGACCTCTTTTTAGAGAGCAGTCTCGCCAGAATCATGAGGAGACCAGCCGAGAGCCGGACGGCTCCCTTGTACAGGCATTACCGTTAAGATACGCATCGATAACCCGCCTGAAGCCAGCCGTCCATTCAGAAGATCGACGGCCCACCGGCTGGCTATTTTTGGACCGCGACTCCTCTTTCTTTTTTTTTTTTTTTTTTTACCTCTTTTTCTTCCTTTCTTTGCGTGGTATCTGCTTTGCGACGCTGGTCGAAGGAAGCCTCTGGAATCGGATTCGTTGTTCCGCTTTCGTGCCCTCCTCAATTGGCTGCTTGAACCGAGCGCATCAATATCGAGTAGCCTGGATGACTGTGTTAAATTTTCAGATCTATTCAAATTTAAACGATCGTAAGAGGTTTATCGGTGTTTATTAGATATTCTGTTTTAGGCTGCTGGAGTGATTCTGTCGGACATGTAAAACGATTCGCGTGGATTCGGAACGGTCAGAGACCGCTCTCGTTCAGTTACGCAACAAACGAGAACGAGCACGACAACGTAGACGAGGACGAAAGACGACGACGACGACGACGACGACGACGTAACGCCAATGGAAGTCCGGCAATTAGTTAAGAAGACGAGCAATCGACTTCCTGCAGCTCTTTCATCGACGTTGATAGGGTGACCGTCGACGATGAGGCAACCGGCTAACGGAACACAGGCTGTTAGGCAACCGGGGACATCGTGCTCGAGACTCTGTTCTCTCTACCGTCTCTGACAATTGTTGCACTGTTCTCGTGCGGATATAGATGATGCAGAAGTTTGGAATTCTAATTCCTTTGTATCGTGATCTTACCATTGGTTACGTGTGTCCGAAGTAGTTGACTGGATGTAGGAATCGATCGATGTGTGATAAACACGGAACGTTTAAACGTGTACAGCGCACGGAAAGGTAGTGCTTCAAACTCCTCCAGGCAGTTTTGAAATTGATTGAGATAGGAGAATAGTTGTTACTTCGTATTTTTAAAGCTAATTGTGCCAATACGGGATTGCAAGGCAAAGGCTTAGATTTAAATTGGTAACTTTTCTTCTCGGAATTTGCGTACATTTCGTTAAAAAGTTTAAGGTCTGTTGATCCTTGTCGCCCGTTAAGATTGTTCCATACTATTGTTTAAGGTAGGATCGAAGTTAAGTACGTATCTAGAGTTTGATTGGTTCACAGTAACGGTACATAAATAATAGTGAAACTTGAAAAGTATTAACAAACTACCGGAGAACAACGATACGTATCGCCTTCTTAAGAAATCAATATATTACGATGTTGAAATAAATGTCAAAATATTTAGAAACTAAATTACCTTACTTTCTTTAAACAACTAAGCATTTATATGTGCATATGTGTTTAACAGTCACAAACGTCAAAACGTTCAATTCGTTCAATTTAAACAGATTCGAGATATTTTCTGAAGAAAATAAGTGCAACACACCGGCTGATTAACGTCAATTAACGCTCTCTTTCTCCTGGCAATTATTTGCCACGGTTCAATTAACATTCTCCAAGCGGTCGAGGCGCGGCGATCTCGCTTAGCGTTCTTCAAAAGTTTCGAATGATTCGAGGAGAGGCGAGTCCTTGCCACAGGAATGCGCATTCCTTGTTCGACTCAGACCCAAGGCTGCCTTCTCGTCGTCTTCCTTTTCGATTTCGTTCCAGGAAAGCGCGAAACCTGGCAGAAAATGAGCGCGCCCGGTCGATTCGTGATAATTTCGCCAATCTTCACGGCTGGAAACCAGGAAACGCGGCACAAACGTTTATTTATATTCTCAATGCCATATGCGTCGCGTATTCTTATGGGCGAATTGTTGCTGTCGTCGTTGCCCA
The DNA here is from genome assembly GCF_014825855.1 of Bombus pyrosoma. Taxonomy (NCBI): domain Eukaryota; kingdom Metazoa; phylum Arthropoda; class Insecta; order Hymenoptera; family Apidae; genus Bombus; species Bombus pyrosoma. The sequence goes on from NC_057780.1 coordinate 15,026,569, forward strand.
TCGCTTCCTGTTGCTTGTGTAACAGTTACGGGCTATCATGGAGAACGTGGAAATGAACTGGCATGAATATAAAGAAGCCACGAGTTTCGTCGAGTAATCGTTATTAAATATAATATGTAATAACCAACCCTAGTTAGCGATTGCAAGTGTCATACGAAATGTGAATTCGAAATTTTACGCTACAAGGTTTCGATACGACGCAGCATTACAAAGATTTGGATCAACAAAAGTTCCCTGGCGATCGAGCACATGCGAAGATAGGCATTCAGGAAATACGAAGAAATCGATGGATCGGTTCACGGTAAAAAAAAAAAGAAAGAAAATAGGTAAGCTGAGAGGAAAAAAACACAAGGACAGAAGTGTTAAGGAAATGCGGAGGTGCGTTTGCACGCAAGCGCGCAAGAGCACGCGGGAAACTTTGTGACCCATTGGCCCAGATAGCGAAAGCAGTGACGCCTTGCTCGATCCACATCAGAACCCGGCTGTTGCATTCCCGTCTTCGATTGGGTTTGCATATATTCGAATTTCAACTATTACCAGTCTTTTAACTTACCTGTAAACGTCATCGATGGACGTTATCGAACAACCCATTTTAGTCCCTCGCATTTGGAAGGTCAGTTGTAATAAATAAAGTACGATTTGTTGTTTGTCCAACAGATGGAACGAATAGAGGTCTTAATACTTATGACCGTGTACAGTAAGAAAAGTAAACGTTTTAGTTATAAGCAATAACTTTAACAAGTCTTCGATACTATCAGATCAAAAGACTCTCGAATAAAGACCTAGTCATTTAATTTTCGCAACGTCGATTAAACTATCGGATTAGGCAAACAAAGACAAACGTCTCGATGAAATCCACGGTGTCATATAAATATTCGTTAGGATCAGAATACGTTTAATTGGAACGCAGGAAGAGAACGTTGTCCCTGATATTTGCTCACCTCTGACCGGTATCAGATCGCACGGATAGAGGCTTGTTACCAATGCACGCCGCGTTTCATGGTCAGAATTTCCATAGAGAAGCCAGGGTTATCGCTTGAGCGCGGCATTTTCCGGGATTACGTAAGCATCCAGTTGTCGCTTGCCAACGCGAAAAAAGGATTACGTTTGTCGAGATCCCAACGATTTAGCGTTTCCGTTTCTTTTTCGAATCATCGATTCACGTACACGGACGTCTTCCAGAAATCAACGATTCTCGAGAATGCAATTACGTCGTCAAAAGGGACGCGGATCATGGAATTTTCGTTTCTTTAGGATAGCGTCTTCGCAGCTAGAAGCTTTTTTTAAATTCGATTCTGACAAACACGAGGAATACTAATCCCAGTGAAGCATTTTGATACTCAAGATTCTTAATTTCGCGTGCGGTTCGAGTATACTCAAGGTCGATTCGTGTTACGTAATCCATAAGTATCCATTTGAGACCTTGCGCTTGTAAAAGAAAAGACGCGATTGTTTGCGTATATGTTCGTGAATGTTACGTGTATCATTAAATATAGGGCAGTATATAGCAAATATATAGCGGTCCACGTGCTCCTAATCGATTCTTCTCGGTATACTCTATGAATATGAATAGAAAAAATGTTACATGAATATAATTTGGTTAGAACTTTAGTAAGTTTATAACGAACATACGAAATGAGGAACAATAATCGACTTGAAATTTCCTGTAATCTGACGCACGAAACGCGTGGACGAATGGCGCGTGTCGTCACGATCGATCCTATGTAGAGCGGAGGACCGTTAGAATTGTTCTCCTTATTATGCAAACGACTCTCCATCGTTTCCTTCAACCGTGCACTAAGTTTTTACTTTGAGGTCCCCTCGAATCAATGTACCTACGTTGAGTCACGATCGATGCCTATCGTCAAACCATCGACATGAGATTTCTTTCCTTTGTCGATGGATTATCAAAGTATCAGGAAACGATCGACGAATCGTTTCTCGTGTCAGAATGTTGAAACAGAATTCTAGATCCTATGAATACGACGATTGTATCAGAGAATAAATGTAATAAGGCGATTACTTAACGTGATGATTGATAAAAGACTCTTGAAACAGGAGTCGTATGGAGAATACAATACATCCAATGCTACTGACGCGTATGTCGCGTGTGCATGAATAAAGGGCGCCCAATCGTAAACCAACTAGAGGTGACCATTTCACCCATATCATATTTTAAACATAATTGGCATGATTCTATAAATTATTGATGAGAGATACATATATCTCTCTTATTTTGTTTAAAAACGATTTAAGGAGAAAAATTTCTTTTAAGACAGCCTGCATTTGGTAGCGAAATAATAATTAAGCGGATAGAATCCAACAAAGAAAGGAAAAGGTATCAAAGTAAAAGCCAAAAGTGAAACGAGGGAAAAACAAAAGAAACAGTAGTGTCGATCAGAGTCGACCGTGATATATCCTTGACAATCTGACAAGGACTGGCAGCCTTCCGCTCGATAGGCTCCACGGAACAAAGCACAACAGCGGGGAAAAAAGGCTATGGCAGAGAACGTGCGGGCTGGTGCAGGCCGAGGATTTACCTGGCGCGATAAATTCAGGTACGCAAGGCCGCGGAAGCCGTACACGTAACGCTTATAACGCGTTGCATGGCTCGAGTCGTTTGTTCTTTCGCTCGTTCCTTCGTGTTCGCATTGAACCACACGAACGAGAGATGTTTCTCCTAGTTCGAGGTCCTTTGGTTATGTAAATTTAGCGGAAAACGATTAACGTGAAGTTCGCGAAACGTTCACATTCCATGAAATGTAACGTGAAAAAGAATTCGATATATTCCCTATCGTGCATTATATGAGTCGTTTAGTGCTATACCGACGTACGAAAGTATTCGAATACTTGTACCCAGGCACATTTATGAATGTATTACGTGTATAATACGAAACATTGTGAAATTTCACTAGCGATGTTACGAGGCTATACTGTCATGATTATATCGATAAAGTTTGAGCCAAATCTGAAAATATGTGTAGAAATTACAAGACACGTATTTAGTATATTTATTACATATATACATTTCGTCGCGCTTAAAGTGGCTATTCATACTTTATACTGATATTTTACTAAATAATATATCCACGATAGACAGTTTGTAGTTATCGTATATACTTTCAAATTGGTTTTAAATTTTACCAATGCAATTATGGTCGTGTCTCATTAGGACGAAATGATCGTTACTAACATGAAAAAAATATTACGTAGAAAGATGCGCGTTTCAATTTTTGGTACAATAAATAGATGAAGCCTTGTTTGCATTTGGCAGAGATGCTTCGGTATACTACGTCTTCATTTTGTCACAACTATGTCTATCACATTTAAAGATCAGAATATTGCGTATTAAAGAAATATTCTATTCTTTGCGTGTTTAATTTTAAATTGCTTACAGAATTTTTGTTACACTCTGCGGGAAGAGAAGGAACATTTGGTAATGTAGATTTAGGTTTGATGGAAGTGGTTAAGTAGGTAAGAGGTGAATTCTTCAGGTATACATATGTACATCGCAAAGATTACGTTTGCTTAGGAACTCGAGGGTTCTGAGAACGCATTGCGTCATCTTAATTCGCGAAAATATAGTCAAATGTAGTCCAAGAAACGTAAACTGCCTCTTTAGAGCCGACGATAAAGGTGCAACAACACCTACTCGAGATTCTCCGAATATTGCAAGGAATCGTTTCCGGCTAGAAGTTCCAGTAATTAGAAACTATACTCTATCGCAATGATTCATCGAACGAAATTCCAAACATCCTATATTATTCTAGCAAAATGATACGAAAATCTACTCGATCGTTGGCCCAAGGTAATCAATCGCTTAATACGACGTAAAGTGCCTTTACGATTACTCGGCTTCCAACCGCATTAAGCATTTCCTCTCGAGTCAAAACACTGGTTATTTCAGGCCCAAGGAATCGAGAATAGGGTTGGGGCCAGCTGCATCTGGACGAATCGGGGCTGGCAGGTGATGGCCCGTTATCAGAGTTCTCCGTCTGCACCAAACGAACTGCTGGCCTGTGAACGCGTGTACCGACCTGTACACGCTTATTATGTAACGATGTTAACTGTAAATATTTACCGGACCAGGCCCCCACCCACGGTGGATAGTCACTGGCTCGTACTCGCGCGAGCAGGCTACAGAAAAGTAGACCGAAAGAAGTGGACGTGGCTTGGTGGAAGTGGGGTGGCTAGATGGGTTCGCGGCCACGAGGGACGGACCGGAAGGGCGGCGAGAGGAGAGGACCGTTTAAAAATACCAAAGTGGAGCACTCCGCTACGCTCCTGGAATCGATTAGCAGCGAGGGGCCTGCGTGGCTACGCCACTGTTCCAACGAGCACGATGTATGGAAATTTTGAAATACAGTCTCCCGATTACTTTAAAATAGGGATAGAGATATTTTGGTTGGAAGAGGATTGAGATCAATTGTAGTTGAAATTCAGTTATCGATGTATCCTAAAATATTCGCTGCTATCGTACAATGGTCGTCGATATAATGGAAAGATATATTGTCAAATATTATTGCTAAAAATAATAAATTGAAATTTCTATATACATAGTAATAATACTTGAAAATATATCCTTCAATGTATGTATATTTTCACAAATAACAAAGTAGTGTATAGGCTGTACCGTTTCTTTCTATTCATCGCGTATTAAATTGCTACGAAGAACGTCCAGGAATTAAATTTTCTCCTTGATAATGAGTTTTAATCGATCTTTCTTCCTGCTTTGATTTTTATGGTCCGTAGTTTGTCTCGGAAAGATCTGTTTAGATTCCTTTAGTTGAGATACAAAGCAAATTACTCACGATCGACCTAACGTCATCTGACTAAAGTTTGTCAGATAGTAAGACGGTAGATTTGCTCCTCGAATTTACAGAGGAAATCGAATATCCATTAGCACGACGCACACTGAAATTGCTTTTCAACCGTTGCGTTCGCAGTGCATATTACGATCGTGGAAGAAGCGATCCAAGACGTAATTTATTCTTCCTTTTCCTAGCAATTTGTTTTTCTGATCGTAAGTTAACTGTCTTTGCCATCCCGTTGGCATTCAAAACTTCGGAATCGACACTGGCATTGAGGAAAACTTCCGGAAAACAGTCACGTCCAAACAGATGTCCTCGCGCTGACTTCTCTTCGTCCATTTTAAATAGAAAAACTCAGATCCAGGGAGCAGTCGTACGGAAATTCTATTGTTTCTTAATCTCGACTGATATTTTAATTATCAGTAGATAATGAAGATTAAGCAAATTTATTTGCCCCTAGGTGTAGAAACTATGATCGTTTCACCATTTGGCTTGATCATGTATTTGCAACTTCCTAAAAAGATCATTTAAAAATTATTGTAGACACTTTTATACCTAAAACAAACGTGCCATAAAGTTTTAAATGCTTAATTATAAAAAAAAAAAATAGAACTTTGTTTCGATTAGGAGGATACGGAAGCGTAGTTAGCGTCCGTGCCAATGTTTCTGGTTTCGTATGGCCGCTATATACCGTATGTTATTTAAACGCGGTATTCAGACTTTTGTGCTCGAGCGGAAACATTTCGTTGGTTATACAACACACGTTAGATCGTGTCTAAGTGGTATCGAGAACTTAACCGTGTTTGTACTTCCATTAAGATGTCTGTTTGTCCTATTCCGAAGATGGAGCGAGTTTTACTTTAGAAATGTAATTCAGAAATCTACAATCGCAAAAGCCAAAAGCAAAAAGAAAGCATCGACAGAAAGAAAGTCGAACGAAACTGATCGATATAGACGATAGATCCACGTTTCAACGACAATGTGAACAATCGCACGCTCCTGTATGATCCTATCGATACCAATTTCCATTCCGCTAGCATTGTAACCGAGGCAGGATTTTAAAGACGGCTGAACGTGACCTTCCGAGCGGAATCCAAACGATCGCGGTAGCGCAATGGCCAATGTCATTGACATTAACGAAATCTCGGGACTTGACGAACCTTTTAGAACAGCCTGTACGTTACGTTGGGACCGTGGTTTGTCATGTAAGTGTTACATGTGCACTTTCTTCCAAGGAGCGCGAGCGAGGCGATTGGCAGCGCAGAGAAAGAAGGAGAGGACGATCGCGTGAAAGTTGCGGCTTGAGCAGGAGGATTATGGCGGTCGGCGCCTCCGCCGCGCCGGATCCAGGTAACAGCCACCTTCCTACGAGCAACTTCCTTCTCGCATTGAACTTGCGCCTCTGCTCTGTCAAGGAAAGATCCTGACCCGGAATGCGCGCAGGAACCACCAAAACACGATTTCACAATCGTGACGTGTCGCTGAACTTTCGGACTCGGCCTGTTACGTTCGACGTGATACTTTCTTTCCGCTTTTTCTTCCTCCTCCTTCTTTCCCTGCCGCTTTTATCCATGCAACGTTGTTACGGTATTTAAGTCTCGATAGAACTTTTTAGTTGATGGTGAATGACTTTTATAGGTTACTTGAGAGGAATTTGCTGTTTTTTTTTCATTCGAGACGTTTTTACCTTAAATCGATCTACTTTGGGATTCTACGAGTTTAGGAAAAACTTACGTTCTTTCTATAAACGAGGAAAAATTATCCTCTTGGACTACCTTTAATCTTCTATTTTTTTCTTCAAGAAGATATAAGTCTAGTTTCTAGGGTGTGATTTCTGATTGCAAAATTACTCCACCGGGCGATATTACGGCATGAGGTGTTATCGAACTCGAGCAAGGGAATCAAACGAATCGAGAACGTGGAGTAAAATCGTAAAAGAGAAAAACGATCGTTTGAAAATTTCGCGTTTTCCACGCTTGCGTATGTACGAGTGTGATCGCATGGTACGCCACTAATCGTTGTTCGTCGTGAACCGCTAGTTGGTTCAGTTACGAAACGAGATATACTGGGATTACGAAACGGGAGGTCGTAATATCGCGCGGCGATGTAGGCGATTCGATGCCGAGAGCTCTCCGCGCGTACCGTTAGATTTTCTCCGCGATCATTGTCACACTTCTCGAACGATACGCCCGTTAACCCTTCATGCTCTCTGTATCCGCTTAAAGCTCCTCGATCGTAATTCCATTTGTAAATGGAAATTGTAATTTTTGAAATGACAAATAGCAATATCACCGACGATGTTAATATTCCTTAGATTTATGGGGGTTTTGGAAAACGGAATATTTATTTATTTATTTATTTATTTACGGAATATCTCACTCAGCTTTTATTACTTGATAGTTCGCGATGTTTTCCTAAGGATTATAAACATAATAGTCTTGAATTACGGAGATACCGAAACAAGCGGGAAATTGTCAATTGCGAGAAAATTCTTCGAGAAAAAGTACATTAGTCGACAGCCTAGAATTTCTACTTTTCCGTAGATGTTGTAAACTTCTGCGAGTCTCGCGTTAACAACAAATTATCGAGTTCTAGAATGGTAAAAACCAAAGAAAGTTTCACACGGGCAAGTCAAGAGAACAGGTCCGGTTCGATCGGTTTTTCAACGATGTCGCCATCGACAGCAGCTAGAAACACGACAAATTTCACGGGGATCTGTCAATCCAGTTTGTATCGTGATGTTGAAGCACAGTCAAAGTACAACGGCCTCAACAGGACCTCCTACATAGCATCGAATCTTTTCGCAGTTTCTTCTATTATTCTCGAAAGGAACGCGGACCGTTCGCGATGGAAACATGCAAACAAACGAATGTGAGAACCTGCGCGATAACGACTGGGAAAAGCAGGAAGCGTAAGATCGCGATCGATAAATAAACGATCCACTATGCTGCGAACTGTGGATCATAAATTACGCACGCTATGACAATGTTTGAATTATTTTTAAATCTTCATAACCACGTATTCCGGCTGATTGATTTTCCCAATTTCTGGGAAATTTCAAATTTCTAAGTTTTCAAACTTCCATATTCTGAAATTTCCAAATTTCCAATTCGAATTTTTCAATTTCCGAGCGCCGATTTTTCAAATTATCCGATTCTTCGATAATCTGAAATGGTTTGGTTCGTAAACTTTTCAAGTCTGAAATTCGCAAATTTCCAAATTGTCGAATTTTATATAAACTAACGATTATGCAATATCACGGTTCGATTCACCAGCGTTGAACCTAAAATTTATCAACTAAAGATTCTGCTTCGATAACATTCTAACGACCGCCTATTTTCGACGCATTTAGAAACGTTGAATTCGGAACCAAAGGAGGAGGGAAAAAAAGGTAGAGAAGTAATCTTATGTTCGGTCTTTTTGCGAAAGATGCAGCATCGTGGAAGAAACTGTTGGAATAACTCGTAGTCGAGGCTAGTCAGTGAAGCGTCGCATCCCCAGCTAAATACGCCTCGCATGGCCGCCGAGGGAGGCAACTTTCACGTACTTATACAGTAATGGCAGCGCGTTAAATGTAATGCATCGAGCCTGGTCTTACCTCACTCCATCATTTCCAGCGGACTTTCCTTCGCGTCGCTTACTTATTACCTTTCTAACTGCCACGCCGGTTGAATTTCTTCGCGGAAGTTTGACCGTGACGAGGTTAAGATCCCCTCGACGCTTTTTCCGCCGAGAAACTACCTACAAGTCGATTCAAAATCTTTCACGATAGAAGGTACCTCAGTATTGATGGTACAAATGAAAATTTGTCCAGCACATACGAGTTTGACTAATTACCAACTGGGCGTGAATAAACAATCGGCAGAAGACGATACATTACATGCGTAAATAAGTGAAAAAATATGCGTAAATAAGCAATAAAATTCTTCTGTTTAAGGTACACACGTACTCGAGCAATTTTCAAGTTTCATTTTCTCAGAAACGAGAAGCGTTCTATGAAAAATGTTGTTCCACATCTTCTTCGATTAATTTTCACACGTAAAGCAACTTCCTATCGATCATTCCGAAATTAACCAAGTTCAAGCACAGCTTGACAAATTTTCAAACTCCACTTTCTCAGAAACGAAATCTTAAATAAACCAATTTTATTCTATATCTTCGACTTGCTTTTTTATGTACAATCACCGCCGCCTCGCTTGTATCATCAATATTGAGACACGCTACATACACGTAGAACTAGAAATTTACATATTCTTTAATAAACTGAAATGATAAATATAAAATTCTAATGGGTTCACCTATTCTTCTAATAATCCAAGTAGATTATGTATCGCGTTTCCTGTTAAACCAGCAGGTATTCTAATACTTACGGGCGGGAGTGTATTCCATCGAAATGATTAAAGTAATTCTTCTGTCGTTGAATCGCTTTGTGTATAAAAGAATTGCTACGATCTGGTGCCACGTTACACGAACACGTTTTCTGTTGCGGCATATCGTATCACGAAGTCTGCAGAAATAAGAATGTTGCTCGTGGAATACAGAACTTTTTCCATTACCTACGTGTCGTTTCAAAGAAGAAACCATTGGCAGTCAATCGTTTGCACTTTACACGTAAATTTAAATTAGAAAACCTAATATGGTGCCACGATGATCTTTCAATTTTCAAAGCTTCGAAGATAAGCTAAACATTCTTTGGAACTTTTACCGCTGGTGAAATTGATTAACATAAATTCTTTCGACCGATACGTGTCTCACCGAAAACGGTCTCGCCTGGCATCTAACGACCGTTGGTAAACATAACAGTACCGCAACCGCTTAATTCGGCACCTCCTAGGGATAGGGAGCACCGTTAGTCGATAAGAGGCCTTAACGATTTCGTTAAATCTACCTTTTCGAAATGTCCTTCCTAATACGTCCTAAACTAATCCAGCCACTTAGCAAATACCAAAATCGAAAAAAAGAGATCTTTTGCCCTATCGTTGAAATGTGTATTACGTTTGAACTTTTGAATTCCATTTTTGTTACTTTATGTACGCATGATATGATACAACTAATGCAATTAATAAAGACAATGTTCATTAATTACACAACTTGTTTCGTAAATCCAAAGGTTTTAGATTTTGTACAAGTGCTCCGTATGCAAATCGAATTCATCGTTCCTATAAAAATAAATATTTTCTACCACCGATATTTAATATCAACGGATCGTCGACAGTTCAAAATGTAAAATTGATATTTCGACGAAATGTTTAGAGATACAGCGAGCGTCGATTTGTTCGGCGGTCCTTTAATTCGCGATGAGCAGCAGGGTCGAGGCCACGGAAGACAAGAATAACAGCGGTACGTCTAATTGGGTTTCGCGTGCGACGGGCAAGGTAGTGACCTTGATCTATCTCGTAACGTTACGTCGCGTCACAAGGAACCGTACGGAACCCGTTTTCGGACTTGTCCCGTTACGTCCGCTGACAAGGAACCAGGTGTTTCGCGTAACAACCGACCATGTGGTGGGAGGCAAACGAAATCGGTCATTGGTAAGTCGCGTTTTGGGAATTGAGCCGCTTTGTGGACACGCCAGGTTCGACATTCAACTTACAACTTTACGTTCCTATCATTTAACCAGCTATTCTTACCCCTTCACGGAAATTTCTACTCGAAATCGACTTCTAAATCTTTGTTTCTCGTTTATTAAATTATCGATGACTAAGCAGCGAAATAATACGAAGATCACAAGGGAAAATTATTACGATAAATTCGTTTTTGTCGACTTTCCGATTTTTAGGTCGCTCGACGGCTAAAAAAGAAAAGTAGCACTTTACTGACATATGAAAAATAGAAGATTCGAAGATACGAGCCCAATCACCCATGACCTAGGAAACCAATCGAAGGTCAAATTCCTACCCCAAATGCGTCAATCTCGTCTTTGGTGAAACCATCTGTCCGAACACCCTGACCAAGCATGCTGACCATGATGATCACGGATGTCCTTGCCGCGGTTTTCCGTTCCGTGGTGGTGAAACGGCGCGGAACCCGTTTCGAGGCAGTCCCGTTACATCTATCGTGGAGGAACCAACAGCGAGAGAGGCGCACGGTACCGCGAGAGGATGAACGAATGAACGAACGGCGCACAACGAATGGTAGGATGAGGTGGAGTTGGAGAGAAAAGGGGGTTAGTGGGAGGGGGAGGAACGTCGCGGAGCCAGTTTTCGAACGGTCCGGAGAAAGTGGTGGCTATACATTTACTGACCTACATTACCCTGGTTTCGTCCCCACCCCGAGCGACACCCACCCGTGAGCGTGCCGCCAGCGCACAAATTGTCCCGTTACACACCGGCCGCACGTACACGTCATCGGCGTGACCCACAAAATGACACCCCGCTGCACGTCCCGATCCTCTCGCCCGTAAGTTATACCCGCCCGACCACTGTCTTTTATTCCAAAATTATGTCACGCGACCACGCCGAAACCAAAGAGGATCCGCCAATCCGTCCATCGGAGATTCCGGAACGGAGATGAATATTTCAATGAGATTGGAAAGGCAGAGGTGTATTTCGAAGTGAGAAATTTTGGTCACGTTGTGAAAGTTAGTTTATCTTGATTTAAAATAACGCGTGTATTAGATGGTGTCAGGAACGAAGTACAGACATCGAGAGCTATTTACGTGCCCGTACCTAACACGCAGTTCTAACAAACATGGTCACAACAGGCTCAACCAACGCACTGCAGTCATACTGTACATGTCCAGAACTACTTGTCAGCAACGAAGTACAGTAGTACTACGCTTGTCTGAGGTTTTTATTAAAATTTTGGGTTTATTGGGTATTAGAAGTGGCGTAGCTACGAGCAGGAGCTGTTACGGCGTCGGAGAAAATGCGGATGAATCTAATGCGAAATCAGGAAGTCGCGAAAGATGTAACCATAGACCTCGTAATTTTGATTAATAAATTCGACGAAACTCGAGCGATAAAATCGTGTGATAAAGCGAATCTAAAGAAGTTTGCCAATGTAATCCCATCAACTTTACGTAATTCCTAACACAATCGAGCGAACAAGGTGTGCTCGTTATAATTAGAAGCGGAAATCTCTGAGACAGAAAGAATTGCAGAAAAACCGGGATCGGAGAGCCAAGTCACTCTCGTTTTTTCCTCGCGGGCCACCGCGCCAACATTGATTTTAATAACTATGCGACGCCGTTATCTGCTTCGGTATCGTGATGGCGATACAGCTAGGGAGCCTTGGCATTATTTTCTCGCTTCGCGGTAGGCGCGTTACTTAATCGAGTTATGAAACTCGCGCGTCGTACATTATCGACTAAACGGCAGATTAGAGCGGCGAAACGGAGAAGCGAGCAATCGAAATACGGACAGAACCGTCTCTGCTCTGCCCTACTCTCTTCCTATGGCATTTGCAGCGAATGTCGTCAATCGCAATCGTTGCTCGATTCCTTACGTAGCCTTTGCAACAAACTTTAGTTTACGTCGTTCTCGAGAGTTGGTATCGTTCGAAGATCATAGAAAAGAGCATGACATGGTAAAATAGCGTTATTCGAGTCATAAAACTCAACGTCAAGTTGCGCGCAAAATAATCAAACTAAGATTATTGGCCGAAGAGATTTTCCAATCCATAGTTTCTTCATAATTTCATAGTTATATTAATTTTAACCTCATGCATTACCAATATTGTAATCTTATTCTGTATCAAATCGTTTGACATATTCAACACCGAAAATGACAAACGTGATAATGATCGTGAGATAAATAAACTTATTCATCGATGGACTCATCCTGTATCACAATTGTGATTCGAGCACAAACCCCAGAAGAACATAATCGCACGACATAATCTCTCCTTTTGTTCTCCCGTGTCAACTGTGTAGGAGCGTATTTTCTTTCTTCCACCGCGAGGAAGCCACCTTTCGATTATCGTCAGCGTCGTCCTCGATGATGTAACGGTTCTGCACATTCGCCCTTGACCACTTTTTTTCCTCATATCTCGACTCCCGTTGCACCGGATACGACATACTTTCTCGCTTCTCTCCCTCCCTCTCTCTCTCTTTGTCTCTCTCCGTTCATCCTTTGGTTCTTCCTTTTTTTATTTTAGATGCAAATAACTCCTTTATCGCCTCTTCGAGCGTTCATGATTGGGAGAAAAAATGCCTCGCGGCGTGAAATGGGACGGTTTAACCCTTTGGCTTAACATACCTATCGCGCTGGCTACGTCGCAAAGGATCGAGAGAGAGACTTTATTAGGTCGGGACGGGGAAAGTCTTTTCGGTTCTCATCCATCCGACTTCTAATTTATTTATCGGTACACCGTACAGCGATGCTTAATTGACCGAACGGGCAGCCGTCATTTCGTTCCACTGCTCCGTGATCGAAGCGTCCCCGTCGTTCGCATTAAACTACGTTTACCGATGCTCTAACCGGCGCCCCCTTGCACAATCATTTTTATTCCAAGGAAAAGAAATTATGACCTAATATCGTGCTAAAGTTTTCAAGTTCTGTAATAGTTCTTCGCTTCGCAGCGCTTCGTTACAGTGCTAATGAAACTTCAAAATGTTTCCCATAACATGCACAATATATTCGTAAAAAGTTTCTGCCAGCGTCTAAATACTTATGTCAGCTAGGTGTACATACACCCGATGGATAAAGAAAATATTCTTCGTTTAGTTTTAATAGTTGCTGGGGAAACGAGTAAAACGACAAGCAAAAAGATAAAAATCCACCTTCGACACGATTAAACTCAAAGTTGGAGAAAACAATGCAATCTAAACTCATTTAAGGAAACTTTCTAAATGACCGTGACACGATGGATCCTGGTAAAATCCCATCGATTTAATATTCTTCGACGACGAAAGAAAACGCAAAACCAGATGCGGAACAAAATACGATTCGTAACAGAGGTACGAGTTCGAGAATAAACCAGAAGCTCCGTTTCTTCGGGCAGTGTCGATTCCACGAGTGTGTCCGTTCCTGTTTCTTTTCTTCCGCCACGATGGGACATTGAACCACGACATCCGATTCGAGGTCGAGAAGAGAGTCGGGGGCTCGGGTAAAGTTAGAAGTTCTTGGCTACTCTCCCTGCCTTACCGCGTCGCGACGCGGTATCGGATCGCCACTTTCTCCTGCGGTGAACGCAAACACCTCCGTCCAATCGATCAACCGTCTTCTTCCTTTTTCGATCTTTGCTTCTTTCCTTCCTTCTTTCCTTCCTTCTTTGCCTCATATAAGTATTCTTCCTCCTTTTCTCCTTAATTCATGTAATTGACCATTCACTCAGTTAATTGACAATTCGTACAATTCGCCATTAATTCGTTTATACATGTTTTAAGAATTTGAATTGACCATCGTTTAAAATTCTTAGAAACGTTTAGTTTCGTCGTCCGTTTAGTTTCACAGTCGATGAAGTTATAATTTCATTTTCTGTCGTGAGATTCTCCTATAATCTCAAAAAATATATCGACCTTTTCATAATAACAAATACGAAACACCGCATTTTATGACAAACAGCAATGCATTGGTACCACGGTAATTCTAAGCCTACCATTCAACTTGATTTGAATATTAAATATCATAATATCTGACAAAATTCATATTTAGAGTTTCAGGCACGTTCCAAAAGAGACCGTCCCACAATTCCAATTCGTAAAACGTTACCTTCCTTCGCGAGAAGTATCTACACTCTTTTCCAATTAAAATCTCGATCACGCTTCAATTTCTCTCCGACAGAAATTTTATAGCAAAGTCCCAAGGGTCCCCGAGTCGAAATCATTGAGACTAAATCTCAGGGACGATGATAGCAATCACGGCGCTAATTGGGCCGTATTTTCCATCAGTCGCGAGAAACGAAGCGAGCCGGAAGGTTGAAACGAGGGAAAAGTGTACGTCCCCCGTGAAAAAGAAAAGACGACAACTGGATTTTCTTGCGAGATTTCAGCCTCTGCTTTCACTCACGCCGTGTCTTAATTATAGGAATCACGATCAATGGGATCGAGTGTCGATCACGCAGATTCAGGGTAATACGTTCTGCTCCCAAAGTGTTTCGTTGCCACGGAACTGAGGTTCCGCTCTTATCGAACGTCCTAAGATTGTCGAATCTGGGTCACAGTGGTTTGTTTCGTGCCCCACATCGTTTTTATCTTCTCGTGTCGGTGACATAATCGAGGCTACATCCGAACGGGTCAATGGGTGCTGATAAGCGCATGATTTATGGGTGATAAGAAGAAAAATAGGAAAGACGCGAAGATGATTCACAAAAAGTTATTTTCCAGATATTTTTTTCTATATTTCTTCTGATGGCGAAAGATATTTACCAAAGTGGAAATAGCGCGAGAAATTGCAGGATATCTGGAGATGAAGAAAGTTTCTTTAATTTATTCTACGACGACGATAAAGAAACTACGAAAATTCTGTTCAAATACCTTCGTTCACAGCTGTATCGCCTATCTTTGTCTATCGTGTTATGTTGTTCGTTGGAACTTTTGGGTTTAACACGTGCCCAATTGTTTTTCCATGATTCAATACTTCCCCATCTAAGTCACATTCTAAATTTTCCTTTTCGTACATTGCACTAGATACGCGTCGATATTTGGAAAACGGAGCTACCGTTAAATACCGGTAAATCCCAAAATTGGTCCTGAAATAGAAACAAAGGAGGCGATGCATCGAGGTGACGAAGAAACGACGAACCGACTGATCCACTTTGCCGTTCGAATAGTCAGAAGAATTCGATATTAGTCACTTTAAAGGTGGAAATGGGATGATCACGACCTGGAAATCTTGCAATTTATGTCGCGAGCTTCATTCTTCTTTCCTAAAATTAGAATACATCGACGATGGTTGATCGCTACTCGAATTTCCTTTTGTGGATACATCTCAAAGAAGAAAACTACGAAAAAAGGTCATGCTGCAGAAGAACGCGTGAATCTCGCGTTGACGAATATCCAACTTTCAGTCATTCGATGCTAACTTAGAATTATTTCTGATTTCATGTCGCGAGACGATTCGAGCACGTTCGAGCCACTGTTGGTGGCGAACGTATTGTTTGCCAGCCGAATTTTTTCGTGTTGTATCTCGATTACGATATTACGAAACAGCCATTATGTAACGGGTGGTAGATTAGGTGATAAGTGGAACGGAATGCGACAAGTTTACGAACTGGTATAAAATAAAGAAGACAAGCAGAAAAACCCACAAGGAAGGAATAAAGACAAATAAGCGGGGACCGATATAAAGATTCCACTTTCGAGTGGATCTTGAAAAATGTTATTTTTTCACGCTGGATAACATCTATCGATCGAGATTAGATGTTACATACGCTAACAATAGCACGATAATGGGTTCGAAGTACAAGATCGTTAACGTACTTTGATTTCCATGAGAATAATTATGATAGAATCATTCGAGAAGTACGTGATCTGAACAATCTCAGCTAAAACAATGGCGAGGATGGTGTTTCTCTCCCGAGAGACAATTTTGAACGGAAACTGATCTACGGGATGTCTGTCTTAATTCGACGTGATAAAATATCCCTTAATCTTTAGAGGCTGAATGAAATGTCACATCTTGCGAATTTGGTTTAGTAATATCGTCCCATAATGATATCTTCGCAATGTTACTTATAAACGTAACAATCAATTTACCGTTCATTTATGTAGTGTCGGAAAAGAAGGGTATACGTTTGGTCTATTGTATATTTAAGTTCGAGTTTCTCGGGATAGTACAAGTTGTAAGTTTAAGGTATAAACTAAGAAGCGCAAGAGTGCTGGGGAAGAGAGAAAGAGAGAGATACAGTGTGTGTAAGTAAGAGTTTTTTTTTTCTTTTTTTTTTTATTTTTAAATAAGTCATTTTACAATTTGTCCATTAGGACATTTGGTAAAATATTATAGTTTGGGAAGCAAGAGTGTATGCCTTGGTGACGCCAAAGCTAAATGAGTAAAGGAGTGAGAGAAGGATGCGAGGGTCGAGGGTCAGCAATTTTTGACCTGAGGAGTCAGAAGTTGAAAGCCCAGTGTTAGGGCAAGACGTACGAAGATATTGTAGTCAGTTTTTGTATTGGGTATTGCTTGTACGGATAAAACTAAATTTAACTTCAAATAAACCATCCTTTCTTGTCCTTGCTCTAGACCATATTTTGATACTACATTTATCTTAAAACTTGTCAACTCCTATGAGGAGATATCCATTGAACTTTTTACGATTGTAAAAATTGTATGAAAATTGACAGTTGCGGTATTTTGAATATAACCGATAAATAGAAGATACTTTGAAATAAAAAGTGCCCCATTGAACAGTAAAACATTTTTATTAGAACATCAATAAAAAAAAAAAAAAAAATGAGAGCAAATCTTGCATCTAACGGTGCACTGTATTTGTATCCACATCTTTGAGGGGTAATCTACGAATATTATTATAAACACACCTTAGAAAATAATTGTAAATGCTGCTTTATAATCATATTATAATTGAAGTTAAAAGTGTGCACATACCTTACTATTATATATAGAATGAGCAAATACTGTTTACTAATATCTTCTACACGTTTCAACAATATATTCTGGACGTTTTGCCTACGACGAAATAACGAATGCGAATGGTTTGTTGAAATAAACGAAGCCTTGTTATAATATGTCGCGGTCAACTGTTATCAACTGTATCAAGGCGCCACGGTGGTCACCCCTGACCAACAATAAGATAAACGGTCCATTGGAACGTTGTCTTAGATTACCAATTTATTATTATTTTGCCATTATATGCTTTGAATAATAAAAATACTCCCGTATGTAATAACGCCCGTTGCCAAATACATGCTGACAGTTTACCAATTTTTAATTCGTACAATTGTAACGTATTCGTATAACTTCTAGTTAATGTATTTCTTTTCCTCGCGAGAAAAGGATTTTTTAAAAGGTCGGATAGATACCCTGCGTATCGATATATCGCTCCATCGTCGAACGTCAATTTTGGAGACTTTTCGAGTGTCCGGATAAATTAAAAGAAAGTGATCGATCGAAAACTCGATTTCTATTCGACACGAGACTTCTGTTACGCAATATTTCTCCCTCTTGAAATATTAATCGTAAAATCTCTCTAGTAATTATACTTCACCGAAAGATCGTTTAAGGTTCTATTTATTGCGATAAAAAATACTGCGATAAAATCTTGAACTGGTAAGAAGCACATAATTCAAACTGTTTTCGATACAGCAACAGGTTAAATCGAATTAAAACTCCAAGAGGCTCCGTTATCGATGCAATCACACGCGTAGCTCGTTCAATTAGTCGGTAATCAAAAGTTTGATCGAACGTTACGACCGATCCACCGACGAATAGCTGGCCGATGATTGCGTCGATCGCAAAATCCCAAGCAACTAGCTGCTCTGCTCGTTACGCTCCGTTAGAAAGCATCGTGGAACACTCATCGTGGCCTCGTTGCCTGTCACGACCAAGACCAACGATCGAACAGATCAAGATTTCCGAGCAATTGATTGGAAAACTAATCGAGATCGCGTATTTGAGCTTCTCAATCTTGACTCGGGCTTCATTTTATTGGGTTTCTCGTAATTGTTCTTTTAACATTTTCTCAGATAATGTTAGCAATGAATTGAATTGGTAATTGAACGTAGAGCATCTTAAATGTTCATCGAAATTTTCAATAATCAGAAACTATTTTGTGCGTAGATTTAACGTATCGTGTAACAACTACTCTTTATGGAAAAACTTACATATACAATGAGTTTACATATACAACAATACAATGAATCTATTTAAAGATACTTATTATATCTATTTAGAAAATTTGCGACGATACAATGAATTTATTTAAATATACTTATTATATCTATTTAGAAAATTTGCGACGATACAATGAATCTATTTAAAGATATTTATAGACAGATTTTCCATGTATTCGATAGATCAACAGCAACTTCTGTAGCAACAAACTACTACAACAAACCTACCGTCATCAGTTGAAAAGTAAGAAACTCGCTTCCCTTCGTTACATCACGCCAAACCCGAATCTTCGTCACGCTCTCGTCGGTCCGCTTGCTTTCTTCCCGCTTTCCCTCGAGAGTAACGTCCAATAACTGAAATCGAGGGTCACGGAAGGTTCGAGAGAGTTCATGTTACGCGTCACCGTTACAAAAGTATTCGATGCCCTGTTTGGACGATCGAAATTTGTTGGGCAACGATGCCGTGGCGACACGTAACGCTCAGTGCTCAGCCAGGTAACGAGGATAATATCCAACGAGGCTCGAAATACAGGCCACGATTAGAAAGGCCCCCGGTTTGACGCTGGAGCACAACATTATAGCCCGGTTCGATGGTGTTTTCGCGCGGCAGTCTAGTTTCAGGCCAAAGTAGGCCTCGTCGCTGCCTACTATCGTGCCACTTGACCCCGATACACCGTCGTGCCACTTCTCTTTCACCGGCATATCCTTCGTCCTTTTCCCTCCCTTCTACTCGCACCTCACGAGCATCAGTCTTCTACCTATACATATATAACTTTGCGATAGGAAACTCGTACAAAACCGTATGTATTTCGAATCTTTAACTTTTCAATTTATTGCATTTAATTCCTTGTGTTATCTATCTCTCCTACTTTTTCTTTCTTCCCATTGGATTATTGTGAGGAACGAGTGCGTGTATGTAGTATGTGAGAGCAAAAATTATTCAACGTAGCGAAAATAAATGATCTTTATACATAGATCGTAATATAAATGAAAGAATGGCATCTTCTCTTTCTTCTCTTTTCTTTTCTTATTAACGGTATTTTTTAAGAGTTCAATCTGAAATATAGACGTGCCTCCTTCGGATATGAATTAAATAAGGAAATAATTATTACAATAAAGGATTGTTACCTGTTCTAGTTAATTGTTTATAGCCAATACTTCCTAAAACTCGTGAGATTGCTAAGATTAAAATTGTATATTTTCCGCCCCTTCATGATACCAACCAAGTTTCATTCCATTCATTGATCACCGGCATAATTCAGAAATACGGTCCTTTGTTTTACGAAGAAAATGTGCCCTTGTACTACGTAGATGTACGTTGTATAGAGTGGATGGAAGATACAGAGGAATTTTCAGGGAAAGAAAGAAATCGCGTGGGTGAGCCAGATGCTGTCCAGCTGGAGCGACGATACGATTCCCAAGATCGGTGTACGCCTTTTATGTACTTGGCGAAGTAGCAAGATGTACCGATTCGGGGGACAATACCCGGTGTGAAACCTAGGCGGGTTCGTTAGCCGTAGTTGGTGCACCTTGTGCGATCCGTATATGGTTTTCGTCGATAGGATAAGATCGATCGAGAAGGGAAAACGCATAGTGCGTGAAACGGCGAAGGATCGTGGTACTGAACTTTCGATATTTTCCGAAGCTTCGTCTGTCAGTATTTTGTTTCCGATAAATCGTTAAAAATACGCTTTAAGTAGGATACGAATATCTCAAAGCCAAGAGACGGTTAGAGTACATCGTAGTTCAATTATATTACAATATTTTCATGAACTTGCGTCGATGTGCTTAAAAGCTGGCCGCGAGTGGTGTAACAAATGTTATTTCTTTCAAATCTTTTGAAGTAATGCAAAATAGTTCCGGTATTCAAAGACATCGCGTTTAATTACACAAATAGAAAGTTTCATCGTATGTACATCGTACATGGTCAGGTCAGCATTTTTGTTGTCTATATAAAAATACGTTAAATTAAAGAGGGGAAAAAAGGAGATCGAAGAAATATCGACAGCGTCGATTTAACGAAATTCCGTTTCAAATCCCATGTGTTCGATCAAAGACCCTGGAGCCAGTTGCGTAACAATAAGATACCAATGGAGCATCGACGATCGGAAAATCAATGAAAGTTCAGAGGGAACGGGCGAACGCCGCGGCTGGCCCTGAACTTGAATTCGGCACACAGACGGGTTGAAAACCACTCGGGTAATAGGGTTCAACGTCTTCGAAAGTTTTTCGAGAGTGTCCCACGGCCAACTCTCTCGAAATGCCACGGCTCGGCCGTACGCATCATCCGGCGCGGCGTTACACGCGACGACGTGCGTGAATTACGCGTCGTCGATCAGGATTTCGAAATCAGAGTTCATTGCCATCGTTCCCTACACGTGCCTTCTATTTACGCGTGTTGTACCAGTCGGTTCGATCGAGATCGTTCGCGATATAGAAATTGAGCTGGAAGAAAGAAAACTACGATACGTATGACGATGTCGAAGTGTCTTGAGTTTAGGGGTTCATATTTGCGTGCTGACTCGATAGCATTTCTTTGATATTTAGGAGTAATTAAAATCGAAATTAATTGAAATTAGTCAATTAACCGGGTCGACCTTTAAGCAGAAACTTAATTCAGATACTTTTTTATCTAATTTTATCAAATTTCCAGCGATTTTGTCACTTGTATCAGTTTTCTCCTTCCAGGATCCTTCGTACATCGTCGGATACATAATGTTAATGATACGTACACCTCTATAATACGTAGCAAATGTTCTTTAGCGAAAGCATTGACCATTTAACTGTTAACTGATCTCAGGTCTATATATAGAAATGCAAAGAAGATCGATAACATTTTAAAACAGATCGCTTGAATTATATATAAAGTCGTGAATGTGTAACGATCAGGATCTCCGTAAATATCGACTCCCGATTAAAATTGACTCTTCCACTGGTGTTGTCTTTTCCTCTCTGTTTTCTGTAGTTTGTATAAACACTTCCAATGTGAAACGCCTCTTCAAACCTTGCTTTACCGTGACTTCTTTCCCTAATCTTTTAAATTGTAAGATACTTTTCATTTCAAATGAAAAATACTCGAGCTCGTTTCGATCTACACTCTTTAATTTACATCGTCATTTAGTTTTAATAAATTTCTAAATATTCTCGAATATTATTGATGAAACTTAAAAATTCTCCACGCTCAATTTCAACGTAGCAAACAATCAGTTTAGAAAAGTCGTGGAAATAATCGCCTATTCCCGTATCGAACTCTCTTTCCTCCGACTAAACGCTGTAACGACGAAACTGGAAGTAACAAGAACTCGAGGAAACTAAATCGTTCGCAGAAACGATCGAACAATCGAGATCCATCAGATTCCGTTTAATGGAAGTCGAATAATGGGACTGGAGTTACGGTCTCATCGATGGACCGACGCGACGCGACGAGAGTCTCGCTCTCTCTCTCTCTCTCCTCTGCTGGAAGAGGAGAGGCTCTCTCAGGGACCCGGTTTACTCCACTTTCTCCGCGGAGTACGCGATGCTTTTCACATTCTTCTTGCGCGCGGGCGCACAAGCGCGATCGGATATGACGTGAAAATCCCGCGCGGTGGTTTCACGTTCGAGATCAAAACTTTCTCTCCGGGGAAGTGTTGTGCCGCGCTGGTGCATGCGCCGATAGAACGGGCCAAAAGTGGGTCGTTGCAGTGAAAACGTCTCTCCCGGTGATCGATTATCGAGCGACGTTTCTGATACCTCGTCAGTTTGCTTCTTTCCCTTTTTTCCTTTCTTATCGATTTATCATATTTGGAACAACAATCGCGTTCACGGTCACAAACGAAAATGTACATGGCCCTTGCGATGTTCAGAAAAACGATATAGACATTTTGTCGAGTGTAACATCATACAAACACTTTTAAAATCGAACTTTTTGCCGGATTGTAAGAAACGCCTCTGCTTTATAGATCATTATTAATGGAAATGTATTTTTCTAACATTTATTTCTATTTTATTACTTTATGAGTTTCGTCTTTTACAGAACGTTATATCTATCCAATTATCTCCTTGAATTTCCACTCAACTCCTTATTGCTCTCATTCGATACGCTTTTCGACTAATCAGTCGTGAAAGCGAGCTTCTAGCAATCGATTGATCGATTGGTATCACCTAGAACATTCCAAGACGGCCGTAACAGCATCCGCGATTTTATTACCTTGGACCCTGTTTACAGCACGAATCTTCTTAGCGGATCTCTAGAGTCTTCTCGCTTGTAAAAACTGTTTACCGATATATCACGTGTGTCATATGATTTGTTAATACTGTCGATTGACGATGATCGAGGGTAAGTACCAAAATAAAGAACTTGTCGTCATCGATAATGATCACCGATAATTAACCGATAATTCAAATTGTAACCATGTAATAATAGTTGTTAACAACCAGAATACTCAAAGTTCAATATTTTTTAATTGTCTAATTTGTTGGAAAATTTCAAGATTTAGCGATTACAGTTTTCCACTTAGCGAAATATCGATCTTTCTTCAGTGACAATTTTCGTCAAAATTTTAATGGTATTCTTGACCCTTGGTTCAGACGCCGTTGCATCTAACCGTGATTGGTCTATTCTAACGCGAACCGACTAACCGAACTTTAAGAACGATTCATCGTAGGATCTGTCGTTCCAGGGGCAAGATAATTGCCACGATTCATCGAAGGAGGACAAGTCGTGCAAAAATCGTTCACCGGAGAAATGGAAAAAAGACTTTCACCGCGATGCGATGGTAACTCTCGTTCCGCGCCTACGAGTATAACCGCCGCTCGGGTAATACTCGAGGCGAATTAGTGGCGCGATGAAAGTGCGCAGCGGATACGTATAATCATTTAGGTAATCGCTGTGAGACAATCTCCGCTGTGAGGAGAAAATCATCGGTGCCGGCCGCTCTGCCACGGCCAAGGAAAATTGCGCTTTCGACTCTCCAACACTGCCGCTCTCTTGCATCTACGACACAGGGGGAGAAGGGAGATGGGAATCGCTACTTTCGTGACGGGAAGCCGGTTTATCATTTCGTTTCTCTCCCCGTGAAGATTTCTAATCTCTCAGATCACATCGTGGTTGCTTTCTGCTACGGAAAAAACGCCATTATCGCGTAACGATTTACAAAATTAGATTCCGCTTCGGTTTGATTAGGATTCACGGCGAAGTTGGGGACGATGGGAAAGGATGGCAGACGAAGAATTTTCGGAACTTTGAATTGTACGGCTTAAAGTTAATGGAAATGAAAATTTTCAAAAATCTTTGTAACTCTACGTGAAAGGATAAGCCTAGTACACTTGTTAATAAAACTTTCTAGACTGTAAAAGTCAAATCGAAAGGTGTATTATAATACATACATATATATGGATAAACTCGATATATGATTTCTGAGAGTTGGATAACGTAAGGTCACATTTACTTCTTTATATTTCTTATTTATTTTCTTTCAATAGATCATTTAAATAGATAAAATATGAATAGTGCAAGAACGAATAAAGTCTGTACCGTACATAAGCAACAATATATACAAATAGAAAGATCACCGATTCGGCTGATGAGAGAAAGAGGAACGTGTAACCCCGGTTAATTTCACGTGGATAGATCGCAATATGCTCGAACAAATTAAAACAGTAACGACAGACAGCGTTCCGTCGTAATTTGTCCCTTAAAGTGAAACGTGTCGCGGCTACTCGATTCTCTAGAAAAGGACTCGGATTAACCGGTCTGCCCCGTTGTAAAAGCTCTTTCACTCGTTTGTACGAGTTACGCGACGCTCACGGTCTGCAACTTGCAGTAACTTGGCGAGTAATTCTCGGGTAACCGACGCCGGTAAGCGATGAAAGTGCAGCGAACGTATAACCACTTGGGTAATCGCGCCGGAGGAGATAGTCAAAGTGAGAAGCCGTCGGATATCCGACGCGGTCCGTCGAATCAGGACCAGTTGGTGAACGTCCGGCGATCCGTTGGCTGGTCGCCAGCGAAACACCGCGCCGATTAGAAACGGTGTCGTACGACGAATAAAGAAACACCAAGGGAGAAAGGTGCTCCTTCCATTTGGCCGCGGATGAAATTCGAAAGATAGTATTCGAATCATAGAGTAGAGAGAAATTTGTCCTTCTATCGTCAAATAGAAGGATGATTGTTCTGATTCTGGATGAAAAATCGATGCAGGGGCCTACGAATTTCAGCTGGAAAGAGTTCCGAGGACAGAGCGTTCAGTTTCCCCTCTACTTCCCCTTGAAACGCGTAACAAACGGCACGCGATGCACTTTCGTGAAACTTTCAGCTTTCCATCGGCCGCGATACAAGCGGAATGGAAAAAGAAACCGCGTCTCCCACGTTGCTGTCTCGGTCCCTCCGGCCTGCCCCCTATTCACCACGGGAAATTAGCGCGTCTCCCTAACGAGGCCGCGCCTAATCGCCCCTTGGCCGTTCATTGTTCGTTTCAAGAACAAGACCAGTGAAAATCGCTGGAAAGTCGACGCCTGTTTCCCTTCCTCTGCCGCCTTGGCAATCGGATCTGCGATCCATCGACCTTGCCTTCTAAGTTTCTACCGCGTTTCTCTCGTTCGTCGAAACGTTTAATCGCATGAATTTTACTATTAAAAACACGATGATAATATAATTTACTATTTCTCATAATATACAGATGTGTCACTGCTTGCATTGACGTTAGAAAAATGATTATCTAACTTCAGTTAAAGTAAAGTAGTGTTTGAAATAAAAAGTTATTATCCAACTAATAATTTAACAATTTAGAAATGAAAAAATCTGTTGATATAAAACTTGTCAATTACGAAACGAAGGCGCGTGACACTTTCTGATAGTTTCTCGATGATATGATCGTGAACAGGTTAAGATACAAGATTAAGGAGAAAAATCAACAATTATACGTCATGGAGATACAAAGGTATCGTTAAATATCAGCTTATCGCGACTAGATATGACAAGATTGTAACTATCCATTGTATACATTGTCCTTCTAAATAATTTTTACACGAGTCCTTAGTCATCTAAGACCTTGGTCTTGTCGTTTCCTTCACGCTAGTTCTTCTTCTGCATCGTTCGCTCCCTTCAAATTTGTATGCGATTAATCCTCATAATTAATCCTGCGATGTTAAAAGTCGATATATGGATATTGCTCAAATAATCGGTTCGATTCAAAAACAAAGTAAACTCTCGACGATCGTAGCTGTTCCGTGGATTTCGAAACCCTACGGACCCTTTCGGGCGGACTTGACGCTATGTGTGTCGGAAACGATCGGCCGCGACGGCTAAGAGAAAGAGAAAGGTGAAGTGCACGCAGGCTGCACCGGCATGCACGTCCGGAGAAGAAAGTGCAACAACGATGACGCGTGGCTCCCTTCTCGTTTGGTCAGCGATGGGAGCGATTTTCTCGCGAATCCTTATCTCGCGAACTTCGCATCCTTATCTCATACGAATCGCAATATCTTAGTTTTAAGATCAAATCACCGGTATCGTCTTGTGGCCAGTATAGAGTTAACGATCCAACTGAAATGAACAACACAAAATAGCCATCAAACCTTCGAGCCATTCATAGACCTAAGGCATCGAGAGACTCCCGTCTATGCCCCGAATCGTCGCTAATTCTATTCCAGAACAGCACCATTACTGATGTCTAAAGTCTGCTGTCTCAAGTCCAATCCACAATAACGATCAACAAAGAGTGGATCTCGAGACACAAAACCATCGGAATTGATCCCATCGCTAGCTGGAGATTCCCACCTTCGATTCTTCGAGGATATACCTTCACGTGCCACCTCCTATTCACTGTCCCCTCCTTCTGTCGCCGGTTGCTTGCTCCTCAGTTCCTCAGGTAGGAAACACCGACAGAGAAACCAGAACCTACCTCAAGATGCTTGCACGACCTGAATCGCCGCGTCCGATAGTCTTATGACGAGGCGCTTTGCCTACGGAAAATACATATGCGTCCTGATGCCGAGATTTACGCAATCGGCCTGTTCGACGATGTAAATTCGTCATAGCCGAAGAGGATGTCGATGATTGTTAACTGTGGAACGAGGTGTGTGGGTATGAAAGAACGAGATAGAATCGATAATCGACGAAGATGACGTATCTTGAGATATTTTTGGGAATTAATTTGAGACGTAGAAAATTTTAAAAGAGTAGGAGTATCTGAGAAATTTAAATTCAAATTCAAGGTTTAGTATAAAATAATCGATTCTATAAGACCGGCAAGGACTTGAAAGGATTAATAGAATATGTCTAATGCAAGCGATAGAAATCATAGCACTTATTTGTAAGAGGTGATACAAAAAGAATAAAATTGATTTTATTGAAACTGATATATACTATATTCCTTCTTCATTAAAATTCTTCCTCCTTCGCAAAAATTTAAGTTGTATCCACATAAGAATTAATTATTTTTATCGATTACCATTTCCTATCGATTAATCTCGAAATCTACAAAGATTGTAAGTAGCCAATCCAAAGTCCGATTTATTATTCCTCTTATTATTCTTCTCGGTTATATTGAAATATCTACAGTTCCCCTGTTTTGTCTGTGCTTTAAGCACAGCTATATTGTACAATCTGTTACGAGATAACGAGTAGGCACCTTCAACTAAATGAAGAAAGACAAATGAAAACGACAAAACTTTGGTCTGTTTATTTTCCAAATGATAGAGAATTTCAACTAAGAAGAGTAATATTATTCCTCCGACGATGTGGAATGGATAGGAGGAAATTATCGAGTCGTTATCGCGTTCTACCATACAGTACAGCACTTAATTATGCTCGAAACCGTCATCGATCACGCAGCATCGATTTTTACGTCGACAAAAGGAACGATTCGGTGCGGAGCCGGGGCCGGGGCCACAGGAGCAGTCGATCGATCGTGGTAACTGGAACGTGGTCTTCGGTTTATTTTGCTCGTTAATCTTTCGCGTCGGATTCAATTACCTGCAGCGCGGCGCGATGGGTTTGCATTTCGCGGTTTTAGTGTGTCACGTGAAAGTTCCGGCGCGCATCGGTTCGGCTTGGTTCTCGCGCGCCCGTGTCCCCCTGTAACGGTTTCGGATCGGCGAAACGAGGCTACTAGCCGCGGAAAAATCGTAGCTACGCCTCGCCTAGAAAGTCGACCGTCGCCAACGTTGGCCAAATCCTTCGGCATTAATTAATCTACGTGAAATTGTTATACATTATTTGTGTTTATGTTTCCATTTTATTTAAAATACTGCATTGGTGTATAAGATTCTAACAAACATGGCAACACCGTGGCTCCCAGTGTCGTCCAATTCACGCACAATCGTGTCGAAGGAGATCGCATCGAACGAGCATTCCGTTTAATTTTCGCAGGGACAACGCGTTCACGGCCTCTGTCACGTTTTTATAACCGTTGATCAAGTCAGCTTCTAGGCGTGCACACTAAGGTTCGCATGATTGTTACGTAATGGCTGAGAAGATCCATCCTACCGTCGCGTGTCCACGAACGCAGCCAATAAGTTTCGAATCGACGGAACGGCCTTCAGGAAAATAGGCCAGCCGGCACACCGAAGATAACAATTACGCTCGATAGCGAGAAGGAGGCGAGAAACACGGCCGTCACGTTGAAAACCGATATGTTTCACCGTGATCGCGTAATTATGTAACGAAACGGGATAGATCGCAAGGCCTACCACGTGTCGCAGCGCACGATCTCACGAATCAATCGCCGCGAAGATCGTCCCGTATGGACGATACTCGCGCTTTGGCGCCTTTGTTTCGTTTTCAACCAGCGCAGCGCGAGCGATGCAACCGCTCTCGAAAACAAACGCGTGTCTACTGATGAAGGCGCGAGGAAAACGCGATCGTTAGATTAAACTAAAACGGTGCCTTTTTTATTTCAACTGGTTGCTTCTAGATAAAATAGGTAATCGCATGTGGTTTGAAGAAATGACGCACTGTGGTTCGGAGAAGGAAAATTCTAGAAGTTCGCATGTAATAACGATTTGGCTAACCGGCGATTTGATATTTATGATGTAGCGTGGCAATTAGAAACGTGAGTTTTTTGTATTACGGTCTTAATTCGATGAACAAGAATTACCAAACCAGTTTCAGTTTCATTTTTCACTTGCGCATAAAAGTTTTATTTATTGTCTTGTATTATACTACGTTATTCTGCATCAAGATTTTTCATCGAACATTTTGTTTCGCCTACTACGTATTTACTATTGTGATATTGTATTATTAGTAAATAAACAATAAAATATCTGGTATGTTATTTGAAGTCACAGGTGTGCCGATTTAGGAAAATATAAATCGTCCAAAGTTAACTCGGTCAGCAAAACGGTCGCTCTCTAAATAAAATACGATAGTTTCGAATATCGTTCGAACTTTGGACTTACGAGGAAATCGACTAACCGCAGGAACCTTGCGGAGCAAAATTTTGTCGCGACGTCCGAGTGAACATTAAACGAGTCTAAAACGCAAGCCTCGCGAATTCTTCCGTTCGCAAGAGCGAACGACAAACGACACGCAGTTTCAATGTATTTTCAGGCAAAGTCCAAGGAGTTGTGTTAGAGTGACGCAAGCGTTGACAACGCGTCGTAAAATCGACGAGAGAAAAACGTTGCTTACTCGTAGCAAAAAACCGTAGATTCCGATATTTGGCTGCTTTCACCGCGGCCGATATTTAACAATATGCGCTCCCGCCTCGTGCTTTATTTCGAGAGAACGATCGTTAAACGAGAACAATAGACGGTAAATACAAATGAGCCAATAGAGTAAGGTCGACCCTTTTGGTAAAAAAGCAATCGTTTCCGTGCCTTCGATTTAAGACAATCTGACGATTATTTTTACGACATTATGTATTAAATCGATTTACGTCGAGTGAAGCTTTCAACTTTTAAATCGTGTTTGAGTTAGCGTTTCGATAAGAGATAAAGGTGAGATTTCCTACATATTTCGATAGACATATGTTATACGTTTGTACGTATCTGGACGCTTTCAATTGGACACAATGTTCACATGCAAAGATTTCCAATCAATATGAAATTATATGTTAAATATATAAATATTAGATATGTTAAAGAATCAGACGAATATTTCTAAACAATTTTTAATTGCCACGTTTGGCTAACGCTTATAGAAAACTCCACCTTAAGAGTACAACCGCCCATCCCAGTACCGCTACATTTTAGCTTATATCTTTGAAAACATTCGTTGAACTCGTCTGCTTATAAATTTTCCAACCTGTTACCTTACGCTAGTGGATATTGGTCCAAATATTACATTATAACGAAGTAACAATATGATTAGGAAATTGCCGTAGCTCAGGAGCGGTAGTTCTATATACCAAAAAGAAATTGCAACAGAAAACCCCTAGAAAATCTAACGAATCTCGTTATAGTCTCGCAACTGTTACGCTTGTGCGTATCTCAACTTGCTCTTACCATCATTTCAATATCCATACCTTGCTTTAATCAGCCACGTAAACGATTCAGTTCTCGAAGAACAGTGCTCACAAGCGCCAAGGTCAATCATCTAAATCGCAATAAGTCGACGAGGCCAGTCGACTGTGCCTGATTCGCTCATTACGTATGAATCAACGAATTGATAACCGGTCGATCGGTCGCGTAATGGCACGTTGTTGCGAATGCCGGTCGTCTGTTTCATCCTCGGTGTTTTCTGTTATGGAAATTGCTCGAGCCTTTAATCACCGTTAGCGAACGACGGCATTCGATATTCCGTTTCGTCGAGGGACTCGTTTATCGACGGTTAAACCATCCGTGGTCCCTGTGGAACGCGATATCAGAGTGTCCTACATACAATGTACAAAACTATGCGACGATCCATTGTATCTTCGGGTCCAGAAGGGAAAATCGTAACCGTCCGATCGCGTTGCGTCACCGATTGTGTATGCACGCGTACACGGGAACCATGAAAGCGCGATCTAATCATCGCACGGGCAAACAGGCTCACTGATAAACCGTGTTCCATTCCATTGTACAGGGTGTTTCTCTCGACTGGACCAAGCCGTAACTTTTAAGCTTGATATCCACTTCGTTTATTCTGCACAAGTGAAAGACTCATAACAAAAGTGATCCTTGCACATGACTAGCATCTTTACTTCTTCTTCAGTACATTTCAGCATTTTCGACAAGGTATTTATCTTTAATTATATCTATCACGGGAAAACTATATTTAACTAATTACTTTTCCACCTCAGTATCTTAATATTTCAATGGAACTTTTTATAAATAGCAATAAAATGTATATATATGTGGTTCAATTTGAAAAGATAAAATTAATCTTAGAAGGCCCAGAGTTCATTCACTTGAGGAGATAAAATCTTCTATCGTTTCGGAGTTAAGGTTTGGCCTAGTTGCATAGAACACCCTATATAGATGGTGTACTATCGTTGGATAGAAAAGTGTTTCGCAACGGAGAACTGATAATTTCGTAAGTTTTCGACTGATTGCACCGATCGACTCGATGGTGATTTCAACGATCATTGGTAAACTGCGATCGAGAAATAAAGTATGACTGGAATTGCAGAAGAGTTGATTAGTAATTGTTGAGAACAACGTCAAGGTCGGTCGATGAGAAACTGATATTCCCATCTATTGTTGTAGTTACAGGTGGATGATTAATTATTGCGCTTATAAAATTGATATAAAAGAGGAATAAATGGGACAAGTCGAGGATAATATGAAGCGACTCGTTCTAAATACGTGAAAACAGAGATTAGATATAATTAAATAAAGCTCTGGATTATCAATCGAAAAGTGTTGTTCCTCGCAATTCTATTCTATCTGTCTCTTTCATTCGTGCTTGGAAGAAGAAATATCTAAAAATCTGTTGCATTGTACTAAAGTCGGAATAATTAGAGCTGACGTATGAATTTATCGCTTCTGATTCTGCCTCTCGCATACACTAATAAATCTAAATGAAAGCGCGTTGATGTATAGATAGAATAATGTTTCTTCAATTATAAATAAAAGTGAGACACTTTAAGATTAATTTAGATTTAATTTTAGATTTAATTTTAAGCCGTTAATTTTAAACGAATAACGGTTTGAATATACGTAATAGTCTCGTAATCATAAATTCAAGATTACGAGCGAAAATCGCAACAAACCAAAGGACGATACGTCATTTGCATCTCAACGACCGAACGTAGATTCCACTTCATTCGATTAGATTCATTTGGACGAGCAGGAAAAGGATGGACCAGCGATAGCGCACGTGTAGTTTATAAATATTACAAAGCGTCGATCAGCATTGGATTGCTGACTGATAAAACGAATAGGTGTGTATTGTATATACGCGTAAGCAGCGGCGCATCAGACAACGATTATCACCGATGATAACCTTGTTTGAGGTGACATTAGACAGCGTCTGGCTTCCCCGCTCTTTAATTGCGCAATAAACTTGATTTCCCGGTCGTGTCGAAATCGACTTTATAGTCCCTCAGTGAGCACACACGAATCTGTGTTTCCTCGTTGAAAGGACCAACGAATGAAATTTAGTCGAACTATTTTTATCCCAATGTATTCATTGTTTTCTGTCGTTCTAATCATTTCTTTTATTCAGTTGTACTTTCTCGATAATCATGATATAATCAAGAGTAATTCATATCTGTATAATACGCTAAAAGATACGAAGATAAAGTGAAATATTCTGATCAATATTTCCGAGAAGGACTTTAGCACGAAGAATGACGCATATTCATCCACTCAAAGCGTCAGATCGATACAAAGAAATAACCTACATCAAATGTCGAAGCAACAGCTTAGTAAAAAATTTACATCAATCAATACACGAGTACCGTGATACACCGTGTCTGCTGTACTTTATTTGATATCGAAGTTTGCTCCGTTTGATGATAACGCTTTATATAATACCGAGTTTTCAAACATTTGGTACATAAGATAAAGATCAAGATTCGTTGGCAAAACCTTCGACGAATTTGTATTTTCTGCAAAAAGGAAAACGTTATCAATGGAATTAGCGAACTTCAAACAAATTCCAAATAAGCTTCAAAGACCCAACGCTCATTTACGAAGCTTCTTGAGTAACCAGACGATTACACGAGCTGCGAAATTGCGAAGCAGCACGGCGAAGAGTGAACGATTCGAGACACGTGAACTCGGCAATCCAAAAACGACGTGGCTGAATAAAGAAAAGGAATCGGTCACCTATTTTTTCAACCAGGGGAATTGCGATCGCGTCGATGCGGTGACGATGCTTGGTTAGGATCGCAAGGAAGGAACGAAAAAAGGAGCAGGAGAACGGGACAATTCCGACCGCGAAGGAATCGAGCAGGGCTCGGCCCAATTACCAGTGCTAAAAATCGAAAAACTGGCCGTGAGCCGGAAATAGCCATCGTCCAGCGCGCGCGCCGCACTTCCTTTTATGTCGTCCTCATAGCCATCGTAGTATTTGTGTAACAATAGAATTAGCCGGTGAGTAGACCAGTGGGACATGGAATGGAAGGGAATGTAAAATAGACGAGCGTTAAGAAGCTCGAAGCGCCGATGGCTTGAAATAAACGCGAGATAAACGTCGATGGGATACGATCGAGGGTTTCGGGGAAAGCGAAACGGACGTTGGCTCTGTACTTCGACCTTTCGCGGACGAGTATTGGTCACGTTGAATTTTCAAATCTTTCATTTTCATCTTTAAAGTACATTTAAAACGATAGAACGAAAACGAACAAGCGCGTATATAAAGTCACGTTCTTGTCTTAGCTAGAATAAGCAATTGTATAATGAAAAATATTTGCATGTTTTTAGGACATAAGGCACAAACAGTTTACATAACTGGAAACGCGTGTGAACGTGCAAAGTAAAAAGTTCTGACGTCTCCACGCTGTTTTTTTTCTTTTTCTAAGACAAAGGAGCAGAATAATTAGTCCACCAACAGATGGTATAAAATTTTAATAGCCACCATCAAGGTCTCTACTAAAATTGTCAACGTTGAATTGCAAATGAATGCTCAACGCAGACCAGTCGACTCTTTAATTCGAAACTTTAATTCGAATAAAACATCACAAACATACTAACACGCGCCTCGAATAAATTGGTTCAACGACGCGACGTCTAAATAATTCTTGGAATCGAAACGTTGTATAGCTGCTTCGGGAACATGTACAGTAACAGGAAATTCCTAATCGACGTTTCCCAATTCCGTATTATTCGCTCGATTCCACGAGCAAACGATACGATACGATCGCATTCAACGTCGAGAATACTCGAGCAGCCTGCCGCGAACTTGGTCAGCCCCTTCCGGTTGGGAAGCTGGCCAAAGCTTTCTTCTTACCTACTACCGTAACCACCGAATAACGAACTATAACGACTCCAACTGTCTCGAACCGCGATGGTTCGAACGAATTTATGGATGACTCGGCAAAACGTCGCTTCTTGCGCAATTTCAGGTATCCTCATTGAAAACAGCTTCGTTTCATAATATCGATTAGCATATTATTTTGTGCCGCGAACAGATTATTTCACGTTAGGAACATATAGTACAACATACATATGTATTTGAAAATAAAAGAAACTAAATCGAAACTGCCACGCTTGTTTAATTCGTTACTAGCGGAGATTCGAAGAAGCTAGGACGAAAACAGACAAAGACATGGAACATAGAACGGCGACCATTCTTCCGGTTGACTCACGGTATAGCCGATAACCAACCGCAAAGAATAATCGACTTACGTGTTCTTGGCCACGTAGGAAACGGAATGATTTTCGTTTGATGACGCCAAATGGCTGACTGTCTCGTTTCCGCTCAACGATATATATATGTGTGTGTGTGTGTGTGTGTGTAGTCTGCATCCTCGATGTTACCAATAGACTCATTTCGCTAGGTATACTCGAAAAGGAAAACACGGGAACGAATTTTTCTATCGGTGACGTAACGAGTTACGCCGGCCGATTGTCATTGCAATTATCGTTTATTGCGGCACCGCGATGTGCCGTGCGCGAATCGCAACAATAATAGCAGTTATTAATACGTAATGTTCGTTATCGCCCGACACTCATTGTCAGTGATATAACGCGTAAACATCGATCCAAGCCAAGGAGAACGGTCCCAGATAATTTGT
Organism: Bombus pyrosoma; assembly: GCF_014825855.1. Taxonomy (NCBI): domain Eukaryota; kingdom Metazoa; phylum Arthropoda; class Insecta; order Hymenoptera; family Apidae; genus Bombus; species Bombus pyrosoma. The sequence continues at coordinate 15,061,191 of NC_057780.1, forward strand.
TCGCTCGACGAGGCTGTCCCTCCTCGACATCGATTAACTTGCCCGTTTTTCTTTCTTTTTCGAGAAACGTTCGTGATATTTTCACTTGCAGATACTTTCCTCTTTTCTTTTGTAAATGACTGGTACTTTTATACATATATAGCTCGTGTATATCGTTAATTTCTCATGCAACGCCCTTGCACTACTTTCTTTATCGATGGAATTACAATCCAATTGCATTTCAATCGAAACTGCCACGGATTTTTGATGTGTGATCTTTGGACGTTTAGAATTACCATTGGAACTCGAAGATCGTCCGATCGTCCACGATAGTACAGCATAGCCTTGATTATACATACTAATCGTGACGAGTACGCTGCTCGGATAATTAAATTCGAATAGTTGAATAGCTTTGTCGCTATATGATAATTCATATTTTAAAACACTTTATGCAATTGGTCACTCGGTCGATCGAGGTCGCATTCAAAAGTATGCTTAAAAATATTATAGTCGCTATAGCACGGCGGCTATAATATTCAGTCGAGCGCAGAATGATCGACTGGAAGATCAAACATCTTCTCCGTTGATTTTTCCGTTTTCTTTTCTGAAACATCGACCTTCGCGTTCGTCCGTGAGCATGACGGAATTTTCTTCAATCCACGTCACCGTTGGCTCACGATTGCCGTAATGGATACCACCTGCGCGATATTTCAATCGCGGGCTTCCAACCCGGCAGAAACGAGAAAAATCTATCGTTTCTTTTTTTCCTGACGTTTCCCGCGGAAGGTTAGCAACGATGCGTCAGATTTTTCAAGAACGTTTCTGCAAGAACACCGATAGAAAATGGAAACAATCCCATGGACCGCGGAATTCTCTTCCTGCTCGATGATGATCGCATCAAGTCGTGTACGATCAACACGATAACGTGAGAAACACGTGAGTGGAATCGTATCGTCGGAAAAAGTTCATCGCTACTGAAATTATTTTTCCAGGATACTCGTTGCCAGGGAATTCAACGAAAAGGCTTTCGAAGTTATCGATGAAAACTACGAGAAGCACGAGAGAGTGGAAATTTCCTCTATCGTCAGACATATTTGACACATAGTCGCGATTATGACGGACTATATTTGCTAGTACATAGTTAAGATATTTTGAAGATTATATCTTGAGCCTGTTACTTCCGAACAACACATCTATTGAATTGTTCACTTTGCAATTATAACATGGTCGTATCGTTACGTTTCATTCAAGTGTAACTATAAATTAGTACTTTATACTATAATGTATCAAATAATCAATAACCTATAAAGGAAAGTAGGTACGTATAATATACCTCATCCATAACTCATCGAATATAGGCTAATTTTAAACCAAATATTCGTCAGGTATATTTCTCATTAAATGTATGGTATATGGTAAATGTATGGTATATTTCAGATAATTTTCTTCATAGGTAAGAAAGATAATAACAAACAAATTTTCCTCATATGGTATCGATCTATATCATTGACGGTGAATCGTGAATATAGTTGCGCATTGAGTATAAACACTTTTTATGAATATACGTAGAACTATCGTCCAAAACTTCCCAAATATAAATTTCTGAAATACTTCCAAAGCAAACTCGAATCAATCTCTCTTCGTTTCCTTCGATAAGCCAGCAAATCGCTCTCGCCGCATGTTCAAAGGAAGCTGAAACGCTACCAGCAAAAAAACTCGAGGTTCAAAGGGTCAAGAGGCATTGACGGGGCACCGTGCGCTTCCTGCTACCAAAAATATCGCTGAGGGCGTTACGCAACCGGATCGGCGCGGCGTGGCACGAGCGGTACGTGCAATCGGGAATCGGCTCGAGGCCGGCTGGGCCAGAAGGCGGTAGATAATCGCGGGAGGCGAATTCCGTTTCGACGCGTCGTCGTTGGCTTGCACGCGAACGCGAGCAATGTCGAGCGATTGTGTCACTCGCAGCACTGACCTCGCGCACTTCGACAGCCTTGCGCGGTTCTTTTTGCTAACTCCGTTCTCGCGAGTCACGATCAGACCGCATGCGCGGACCCTTTCCTCTCGACGAACTGAAATCGTGTAATTTTTCGTTCTATTACTATATATGTATCTCTTTACGGTCGGTTATACCGTTATCGCGACGATGGAGGCGGAGGTATAATGGAACGCGAGGCAAACGGTGGTAGAAATGTCACCGGCGATCTTATCTGCGCGCTCACCTTCGACATTGTCTCTAGGTGGATAGGCTGATTTATGGTTATGCAGAGCAATGGAAATATGAATAATGATAATCAGTATCATAGAAGATAAATTAGGTTGAGATTATCGGAGAAGAATTTGGCTTTCTTGGAATTTGTATTTTAGGATGGACGCTCCGGTTTGTATTTTTTATTGCGACTTTTTAATAAACATTTCTGTTATCTATCTTTACATAACATTTTTGCTCGGTTGCACCAGTAGAATATATCTGCAATGTTTGCCTGTTAAATCTTGAGAAATCGCACATAACGAAAATGGAAAGTCAGCAATAATTACTAACGTGATATAATATATACGTATACGCGACGAGAAAAAGCGAACGCGCGTGAAAGTTGATAATATTCCGCAGAGTTTCCGTTAGTTTTTTCTGTAATCTTCGAAGAAGCAAAAACTTCCCCCCTTTTCTTAAGCGTTTCGTGGAAAAGAAAAAAATCTGTGCCTCCAACTTTTAGTCTAATCACGACGCGCTTATCTGCCAACTCTTGATATTTGCTATGCGAATGCCAGCATCCTCAGTACAGTAATTTTTTACGACTTCTTTTATAGTACGATCGACACATATAGATTGACCAGACTTGATACGCGAATGACAGAGATTTGGTTTTATCACTTAGCCTCGATTTCAGGATTAATGTCGTAATTCGTATATTGATCTTCTAATACCAAACTTTGGCCACTTCTTTCAATCACGCTTTGTATACTTTCTATTGGTCACTCACATATATAGCAGTTGTTTCTGGGAACGTTAGAACACGTTGCTCAAATATTTTCGAATCACTGGCATACCATTCGAGATGGTCAAACTATCTAATCATTAGGCCAAACAAAACTCGAGATAACAATGAAAATGGCGGTTCTACGAAGTGGTCAAAATTCCATGGCACGATTAGAAGCGTCTCGAAATAACACCTATCTTTCAACGTAACCAGAGATGAACTATCCGATCCTACGAAAATCTCTTGGTCGAGATTCCGAATTTCTGTTCTTCGCGAAACGCCTAAAAATCTGAAACGCGATCACGCGTATATATATGTACACCGATGTCTCTTGGTGTGCGCGTTTAAGAAGATGAAAATAAAAATGACCTATTCCTCGAAATACCGATTTGCTGTTCTCCTTTTGGCAAGAGACATAGATCTAAGTTGACGCGATCTAAGTTGAGATTGGGATTAGATTTCGCACTAGATCAGAGGATCGATATTAGGGATTCTTATCGGATGCGAAGCTGGCTCACGGTTAACGTCGATTGTCGTTACTAGACTCCATTTCGTTACATAATGCCAATTACACAAGAGTTGCATGCTGCGGTCGGATCAGGGCCAGCGCGATATTACGTAGCAAATAAATATATAATTGGGTTGGCTACATATCGTAGGCTTAATCCAAGGCTGGGTCCATGACATAGAATTTCAGTATTCCGACGTACCGGCGTGTATTAGCCGATTATAACGGCGCTGATTATTGCAAAATCACCTGGCGGGGAGAACTATCAGCAAGGGCAAGCAACGGTGTTCGCCGTTCGTCCAAGTTCCATGCGATCTCTCACAGATTTCACCCAGAATTGTTCGATGCTGTCCTTCGAATCGATTTTATGTAATGTTTTTACGATAATTCGATTAACAAAGTCTATAAGAATCTAGCGTTTAGATTAAAATGATTAGATTAACGATATTAATTAATACGATATGTCTTATTTTTTTCATGTTATCATATTTTTTTTACATATTATCATACCAACGCAAACGATTCTAAGAATCGTGTATTCTGATTTTAATCAACGTTTCATAATTTAATTTATTTCTGGCCAATAAGATACACGTTAGGCTATTACTTGCTAAACAATTTCAGTAAACGAATCCGACATTCTAATAATCAAACCATTTCAATCGTATTTCGTACGAGAACAGCAGGTGTCCTAATATGTAAATAGTGGGATACTTCGGCACGAAACGTCTATCGTAGAAAATGACCCTCCTTTATTCTTCATGCGTGTACGTACGTACATATAAAAGAAAATAGCAAAGTCTCGTTAGACACGAAGTTTACTGCTGCAATTAGTCTCGTCATCGAGAACGTTATTTATAGAGAGGGATAATCATCGATGCAGACGTTGAAATGCTACGCAGTGCAGAATTAGCGGTACGATATAAAGATGCATCTCTGGCTATTGGAGGCTGATTACTTGGAAGATGACGTAACGAGAGATAGAAACGATTACAAAGACGATGGCAAGATCCTCGCGACGGCGAAACAATGGAATGTTTAATTGAATCGTCCATCTGAGAAAACTCCGACAGCGATTTTCTCAGCAGGCTGCGTCGATTATCCTATAGGTGGAAATAGATTCATTTATACTTGGAACGATCCTTTTATCCGTTCGAGACGGTCGCCTAAAATCAACTCAAACGAACATCTATAAGAGAACCTCCAATCTATACGAGACAATCTTTCAATGAACAGGAACAGGAGGCAATCCCTTGGCTTCGGTTCAGAAAGATGAATTTTCGCTGCTACTAGTTCGAACGTAGCTGGTCTCTTGACCCGACAAATTTTTTAAGGAACCAATATCTCAACTAGAGAGAAGGTAAGAAAGAAAATCGCCCAACATCCCTACAATTTGACCACAAACAGATATTTCTTAAATTAAAATCTTAGATATTTATGAAGAACAAAAGTGTTTAAAAGGACAGCACTGTCTACACCTGTCATAGAGATTTAACGATATACATCGAATGATGTCACTGTGATGTACTGGACGTATTGACATTAAAAACATTTACAAACTCATGATTCAGGTTGAATTTTGATGTATAACAAATAATACGTATATCCACGGTTCACCATTTGTAATCACCATTTGTAATCACCATTTGTAATCATCATTTGTAATAAGAAAAGAACGTTCTATAAAATTCGCGAGTGTCTGGGACAAATTTCTTTCTATCAGATTGTATATTTGCCCATGTGATAGCGCAAACTTTAAATTGCGAGTGCGTTTCGACCAGTCACACTATACGTCCCATTGACGAGTTTGGTGAACGATGCAACGAGTCCTTTGAAGCAGACAAGCCTCGTTCGATGAACCTCTGCCAAGTCACGTTCTCGGAACAGAATCAGCCACGTGTCGTCGCGAACGGAAGAACTTGCGATCGTCGAACCGTCGTTGTTTCACTCGATTTTCGATTGCGACGCGAAAGCTTGTTATCATCGACTGTCGGAGACTTCCCGGAAACCGTGAATCCTCACGATGAATCGCGTTACATCCTATGCTTTAAATGTTCGCAAAAAGTAAATTATATCTTTATTTGCACTTTTAACTGATTCTACAGTTTCTCTGGTCGTCGAATTGTAACCATATGTAGCAATTTCATTGCTCTAGCTAGAACGTTTCATGGATATCCATGTAGGAAACACAGAATCATATCGCCTTGACACTCTGCTAGAAACTGTAGACAATCGTGAGAAGTTTGAAGAATTTGGGGATCCTGAAAAATCGAGGGAACTCGAAAAGTCTGAGAGGTCTGAAAAGTCGGAAAACTCCAAAAAGGGCGGGAAGCCGAAAGTTCGAAAGCGTAAAAATCTATAGAGTGCGGAAGATCTGAAAAATCTGAGACGGTTGAAAGCTTTGGACAGTTTCGATTGCTCGAATTAATCAGGTAATTGCGGTTATTTGAAACTACGAAAAGATCAGACTTTCGATCAACCGCTCGAAACGATCAAAAATCTTTCGTGTTGTATTCGTAGTTTCGTCCTATCGGCGACGAAAAAGATTTACGATCGTGTTTCACGCTCGTCGTGTCCGCTTGGTCGTTCGCGTTCAAGACGTAGAAGAAAGTTTATCTGACGCAAAATAAAGCGACGTTGCGACAGCGGCTCGCCGATAATGGCCCCATGTTGTTGCGAGAAAAACAAGTTGAACGTCCTTTTGGCGATGCGATCTCTCGCTGAAAACAAGCCCGGTTCTTTTCCGTCATCCTGGCCGCGATTGTTTGCAAAAACGTTTCGTTTAGTCGAATCTAAGAAGAGAAAAAGGTAATCAGGCCGCGAAGTCAGTGGAGAATCGTTCGGTTTTCGCTTTCACCCTCCCCCTCCTTTGGATAATTGCGACGCTCGTGAGGAATTAAAACACGTCGCGTGAGTTCGTCACGTTCAAACGTGATTCATTGACGTCGTTTTTTCTCTCGAGCGAATTGCCAATACGCGGTACCGGAATCGGCGCCTCGGAGACCTTGCAAACCTAGTTAAACTCGCGACGATCAACGCAACTGAACAGAAGGTCATTACAAACGAAAATCACAATGCGCCGAAGGATACGCGATTAATATTAAAATCGTGCAGGCAGGAAACTCGACGATCGACTGCGATCGAAACGAGTGTCGTCGACTTTTTCGAGGAGGAAGCGATACCTATCGGTCCTCCGTTAACGAGGCCTCTCACAGGGATTACATGGCTCTCTTTCTTTCTCCTGGTTCCTTTCCACGCTTCTCTTGTCTCGTCGTTTTCGTTTCATTCGACGTGGTATGACTGGATGCGCACGGTGCACTTTGTTTGCGGGGAGGAGAACAAAAGGAGAAGGATGATTAACGCGTCGACTGTCAAGGTGTCGGGGAAAAAAGATTTTCAGATACCTTTGTCTCCTTATCGTTCGATCACCGTACCAAAGACCGACGTTTCGACACTGTGACGACAGTTTCGATCCGCCTATGGAATTGTTGGTGAAGTATATTAATCTTTGATAGATGGAACATAGAGCCAAATTAATCGCGATTGATATATTGATATAATTAATTTAGAAATGCGCGATATTAATAAAAGATATTGACAATATTATTTTACAAAAGTAAATAGCTATATTTCACGCAAATTGCGAAAATAAAATGTTTCCATTTATGTAGTCGCCACCATGCGCGTTTCTTCTTCGAAACATCGTATTGCGTTTAAATATTGCTTTGTTCGTTACTCGATAATTGTCTCACAACTACATCGTAAATAGTTCTATGACTGTGTGTTTTATGGTGAGAGACTTCCCGTAAATAACCGGGAGATAGTAACAAAGGATGAAGAAAGTTCAATCGTACAAAACACAACGAAGAAACAGATACAAAGGCAGTATGGATCGGAAGATTCCCGTATACAATTTCCAGGTCCGACGCCAAATCGTCGAACTGAAAGGCTGCAGCGCGTCGGGAAGAACGGCGAGGCGCGGCGGCGGCGCGATCGCGCGCGAGGGTTTGAGAGGGGGTTGGGCGGGAGAGCCTTGGACAGGCTGTCCTTGACTCAGCACAGTTACCCCGGCTCGAAGTGTGACGTCATTCTGCATAACTCGCCTAATTGCATCGTTGCTGCCGCTGCTGCTGCTGCTGCTGCTGCTGCTGCTGCACACAACTCACCCCGCTCTTCGTTCCCCCTTTCTGCTCCCACCAGCCACCTCCCGGCTATTCCGTCCCTCGAGCCCCACCACAAAAACCGCGAATCCCTTTCCGTACGAGCCCACCTCCCTTCCACCTCCCTTCCTACCCTGCGAGACCTTCCGATAGCGCTAACTAGTCCGCTGCGTCTGCCTCTTTGTTTCTCTTTTTTTTTCCCTCTCGATCAACCCCTTCTACCTTCGCATAGTCAGTGGTATGCACACCACTCGTCGTCGTACGGTTTTGTTTGAACGTTACGAAACCGTCGTCCAAACTCCATCCTGTTGGCAGACAGAGTTCTTAATTGGAAACGATCTACCTGCGTCCACCTAACTTGGATCGGCCCGGGTGATTAGGTGAGACGGAGGAGGATTGTAAGCGATCGTAAGAGGAAACGAGACCTGATTCCACGATGGCCAGTGTTTTATGGCCAGACCAGGGTATTCATTTCTGAAATCGAGTTTAAGGGCTAACGATATCACGATATCGTAAATGTGCATTGATGCGCGGTGATCGTCGTTTTTCTCGCAGGATCGTTTCTGCTTCCTGTCTGACGAGATGAAATCATCCCTTTGAGTCTAACTCAAAGGACGACGTGTATCGTGAAGCGAGCTTGCGTATAAGCGATTTCGCGGTCGTTGCAAAGAGTATATAGTGCAGCTTCAATAACTCGATCCTTGGATCAGGGATTTCGGTCTTATTTTTGAACGTCGTGTCGCGTCGTTGAACGCAATAACCGTGACCTTGCACGGATGTCGAAATATACTGTATTTTCCTCTATCGAGCGTCGTCTCGAACGATGCTCTGTCGTGATCGCGTGCGCAGCCACGTGCACGTGCGCGTTGTTCGTGAATTTGGCCAGTCAGCTAATCGCGTGTAGCGTTGTTCGACGAGTGATGATGACACCCGAATTGCGTCGGACCTGCGTTGCGTCGCGTCATGACGAGTAGAATCAGACGTACGGAATCAGACCGCGCGTTTCAGACCTTGCTTCGACGGATTCGTAATTTCGATTCTTGCAGTTATATATGAGCGATGCGATTATGCGTTCCTTTTTCTTATTATTCTTCTATCGACCTTTTGCAGACTTTCGCGCGGTAACTTTGTACGTATATTTACTTCACCAAACAAGCGTTAGCTAGACGATGAATAATAGAGGTCTTTAACGTTAAAATTGTCAAATCTGTAAAAGTAACAGGTTTCGAATCGCTTATTTTAGCAATCAATAAAATATGCAAATATGCGAAAGTATCGTATTTTATATTCTTCTTAACGATATCACGTTCTATATCTTTTCCATATATTCCTTATATTCCTTATATTCCCATATATACCTATGTAATATACTTATCCGTGTACATATCGGTAGCTCTAGTGTTAAATAACGCAAACAGGAATGAGATCGATTATTTAAGACGATTAAGACTTCCGACAAGACTCGACGGTAATACCTCTGCGCAAAAAGACACGACTGGCTTTCCTTGGTCAGCCAGTCGCCCAGTATTTTGCGAGTCGATTCTTTTCCAATGATGACCCTGAACCCGCGGCTGTGTGATCCGCGAGGTCATGTCAAAAAAAGTCGAGTATGGTATCGTCCCGACCCTGGATCGACGAAGCCCGGTATGGCACAGGCAAGGCAGCTGGGACCGTGAAAGAAAGAAAGAAAGAAAGAAAGAAAGAAAGGAGTCATCGACTCGCGTTTGACTTGGCCTTCGGTTATTAGCAACGCAAACTGCACGCTGGCCAACTGCAGCTTTTCTGCGTTGCCACTATGTCAGACAAAGCATTCAACTTTGATTCGATGCTTCTGTCTTCCGTTCTTTGTTATTTATATCGAGATAAGAAAATAAAAACGAAATCCAGGTCTAGATAAATCTAAATGAGGTAAATTTCAGGACAGTGAAACACCGAACGAGTTACCTACGAAATGAAAAGATATTGTCCACGAGTTTCAAATACGCGTTAACCCTACTCGAGCGATCTCCGCTTTAAATCCTCGAATTTAAAATATCTTCCAACGATAGAAAAATACGATTCGGTGGGAAATGACAGAAAAAACGCAAAGGTATTGATCGCAGTGCACTGTGCTTTTAATCGCACGCGGATATTTGCTGGCCGCGGATAACCCCGTCTAGCCGAAAGATATTTTCCTCGGTTGCCTCGAGTGGCATCAACGTCGACGTAATTCTTTTTTACATCCGTTGGCGATCGCCCGGTGATTCATTGATCCCAACCCCCGTCGAGTTTTTGTCGCAACAACGCGCGCAAAACGGACGATAGAGAAGAGAAGATCCTGAACGAGAGTACGTCGAGAGACACGATAGTCAAAGGAGAAGAAATAAAAGATGGAGAATCATTGAAATTGCGTTACACGCAGCAGTGTAATCGACAAACGTTACTGACGTCAGACCCGTGCCTGCGCTCGAATATAATTATCTTTATTACATCTCCTTTCCGAGGACACAATCAGCGTGCCGCGACGAGCCGCACCGCGCGCGGTGGCGTGCGTAGCAGCTCGACGGCCACTCGATTCCGATCGAACGGCGTATTCGTGAAAAAATGTTCAAGGACGAGGCTATGTGTGCACCACTCATCGGCTGGTGAGATGCTAACAATAAGTGCAACGCGTCTCGCGGTGACGGTGCACGCGAACCAGTCGATCTTTCTCTGTCGCGCGAAAACTCTATGCCGAACAGATGGGAAAAGTATTTGCAGGAGGTGCTTGTTACGCTTGTAGAACGAGCCGATCGTCGACTCAGCGACGCAATCTGCAACTTTGTTTATAAGTATTGGAACACCTAATAGAAGAAAAATTGGGAACTTGAATCATCGTCGTTCGTGGACCACGATTAAAGAAACAGAACCTAAAGAGATTTGTTGGACAGAGTGTTCCATCTATTGCAACATATTCCAATGTTAACGCACGATTGTTTATTCGTTGTTTTCCTATAACTCTTGGAAACAATCCCTGCCAACTTTGTTGTGTACCTTGGATCGTTATCTTGCACGAATCTAAAATTTCCTGACAATCTAGGTCAATTGTCGCGTTTAGTGCGAGACGTACGAACAAGAATATGCATTCTTAGATGGGGGTCAAAGAAGGGTCACATACAAATTTAGAAGTATCCGAGAATAAATGATTTAGTTTACTTTGGAAAATTTAGATCTCCAATCGGTGATTCCAAAAAAAAGCGCCCGAATGACGCAACATCGTAGCCTGCGACCAAAACGGTCAATCGCTACGTATAAATATTTTCTGTGCAGCGTGTTTTCCTCGGTGTCGATCGCCTTTCGAAGAATTCCGGTGGAATCGGTCGTTTCGAGGACAAAACGCGCCAGGATCGGATCATCAGTCTGCGGGCAGGAGGAGCGAACGCATAGAGGAAAGGGAAGAAGTGGACGGACTCAATAGGTGACCTTGACGGGCAGAGAGTCCTTTAAGAGCCAAATGGTCAACGTTCCAGGGACCTTCGAAGTCTCGTAGTCACGGACGGCCAAACTGCAGTCGAGCCAGACGCTCCCAATAAAGCTCGCTCGCATCTGCCTCCACGGTGCACCAGCCCCGCTCTGTCTTTCTTTCTCTCCAGCCGATTACCCTCTTCGTCGTTCTTCGAACCGAGTCCTCCTGCTTCTTCCCCGCAACGCGATCCTTCTCCGTCTTTTTCTATGCTGACGAAACTAAATCTGGCCGTTTCGCGAACCGAGGAATTTCTCTTCGATTCCACGGCCAAGAGCTTTCCCTCTGATCGACGTATAATTTGGTTCAAAGAAGAACGGAACCTTCGGGGATCCTTGTGCGCTCGTAACCAGTCTCGACACGCGGTGCAATCGAGAATACATTCATCTGTAAGCTGACTTCGATTTAACGCAGCAGATGTTACATTTGAAAGGATAATTCGGCTCATTGGATTTCGCATAAATATATATATATATATATATATATGTGCAATAAAATGTAAAAATTCCGGTACCGATATTCTTCTGGAATGTTGCGAAAGACGAGGTCCCATCGAGAAGCGAGAAGACGATTTAATCTCGCTCAACAGCTGTCCCGCGTCGCTCTCCGACACTTTTTGCATTATTCCGTCGCGAAGGAAAATAATATAAGTCGACAGTGGAGATTTACGCAGCTTTTAGATCTGTTGATATCGAGCAAAGTTTTAGAATCTTTGAAGAAGATTAACGAGACTCGTGGTAAAAACGAATGGCGCACTTGGCAGATGTGGCTGCGTCATCGAGCACGCTCGAGCGAAAAACCGCGCGATTTCGCGCTAACGAGGATCGATTCGATCGTTGCACCGTCGAAGACGAGCTAATTAAGCGCGGCTCGTTTGCAAGCCCCGTAATCGTTACGCAAGAATAGCTTTCTAAGACGTACGCCGAAGCGTAGCGTGAGTTCGATTTCGCGATCGAAAGACAGGGCCCGTGAAGGGGCATATTCAATTACGCGCGCGCGGCCGCGTTTCCGCTTGCATTTTCTTTGTTACCACGCACGACAGCCGTGCACGCAATAAGTCCTGTCACGTAAGTAGCGACTAAACGGCGAAAGGTGAGAAGACAATGCAATCGTGTAATTGTTGATTGTCACGCTAACGCGCAAACGTTCTAAGGATGCGCGATTTTGCGAAACGTAACCGGTTCATCGTCCAAGAATCACAGAGGAGTAGGACGGAAACGAACTATTCGAATAAGAGAGTCGCGATGCTCGAATCTGCATTCAGCAGATTTGAATAACGAACGTTGTGTCCGAAATAGAGGATGAGAAAAAGAGGAAAAGCGTCTGGCATACATAACGTCGGCTAATTAATTTAATTGCACTTAAAATGCGGATACACGTCCTCAGAGGAGGGCGAGTAATTATGATAATAACGTTTTATCGCTTCGCTGCAGGAAGTGTCACCCAAGCGGATTATTAATTCCGTTATACAACTCCCTTGGCCAACGGCCGAATTTAATTCGTAGTTTGGCAAACCGAACGATTCAACGCGCGCACGAGCGCGTGCTGACACGCGTGACTCGGGAATTATCATTCGAATTTCCAACAACCTTCGTCGGTGTCGCGATTAAAAATCATTAAACGGTCGTTCGTGTCGAACAAAGAGAATATTCGCGCTCGAAATGCGCGCGGATATTAAACACGTTAATGTTTTTATCGCCGAAATTAACAAAACGATTGCATTGAATGTGGAATACTGGTATTTCTCCTATGTAGAAGTAATCGTTACTTGGCAACACCGTGGCAATTACATGTCTGTTTATCGCAATGTTTTAACGGTCTCATAATTTACAATGTCCGATTTAGTGCTTCGTGATCGTTTAATCAATTCGGTTGCAAAAGAATTCTAAATTAATCATTTTCCAAATTGAAACGTTATAGATTCTCCGAGCGTATACTTTAAACGTTCTAAACTGCCCAAACACTCTGAAAATCCGGCAAGTCTAAAAAGTTTTCTACGACCGAAATGCCCAAAAAATTTAGCAAACCTAAAAAGTTTACCTTGTCTGAAACCTCTGGTAGCTTTAAAAGATCTACAAGAGTTAAAAGGTTCGCAAATTTTTTACCTATTTGAACAAAAGTTAGATAAAAGTTATTACCTCTTTGTTTATTTACGGGCTACTACGCTATAGTACACATCGATCGTTATGACAGAGGAAAAAGTTTGTCTCGAAAGAGCAGAGAATTAACTGCGTTTGGAGATGTAGGACGAACAGAAAAAAGTTCATTTCTTCGCAATAAAGATATGTCGATCATACGAGGTGCGGTGTAATTCCTGTTTTAGAAAAGGACGGAGTCTAATCGAGAGCTGAGATATACATAGATGAAACTGCGACGAAATATCGGGCTTATTTATAATTCCATTAAACATTTTATGAGCAAAAAGTATATCTAGCATTAGAGGACGACGTTCAAACGTCGTAAGATTCAAACGGTCTAAGATTGAGAAATAGTTAGAGTCTTCCACATGGGATAACTGGAAACGCGAGCAGTTGAGCGTAGAAATCTATGCTGAATACCTTCAATCATATTAACAAGATAGCGACGACAAGGCGACCGGATAGTAGAGCGATAATAGAGCCAAATAAGGCCTGACCAGCTCACAATATAGCAATCTAAAAATATTAGCTTTCTTACTAAACTTTTGGACCTTCTACAAACGAAAGCAAAGGTCTTGAAAGCAGCGCTGGTAATTTTCTTAATGTGAGACGTGAAAGACAGATCGAAGTTTTTAAGGCTTGAAATGCCTGAGAAACCTTGAATCTCTGGAAATGCCGAAAAACTTGAAAGATGCGGAGCGTTTAAAGGCTTTGAAGGATTTGATGAGAGGAAGATTAAAAATTTCCAAAGTATCTGAAAAGTCTAAAAATTTCGTTAGATATAGCAACACCGAGACCGCGAAGAGCTCGGAGATTCCTAGAACCGCAGAAATATTCAAGGAAACGTCTGGAGAGTGCGCGTCGAGTCGACAAGCATCGAAACGAGACGACGAAACTGTCGAGGCCTGACCCTGGATTTTTAAACGTCGCCCGTTCATCCCGTGGCGAACGATCCCAGTGCGTTCCGGAGATAAAGCCATTAATTTCGCGGGCACAGAAGCAGCGTGCCGCGTCGCGGGATACAAGCACAGGGGAATAACGTGATACATAGGTGCTAGTAGCGACGGAACGATGTCTCGGCCTGGCCGGTCGCCTTAACGTTTTACGATTTACCGACTGCAAAATAAAGTACACCAGCGAGGCAAGCAAGCATGTCGCTAATGTCAAAGCACAAGAATTAACGGCTTCCCTGCCCGCTCGGATACAGGATACACCTTCGTTCGCGTTCGGGCTTAACGCGCTTAAAGGCCCACGCACACTGCGCGTTACCCTCGTCTGCTCTACGGTGATTCGTCGACCAGACCCATCATCCGCTTTGTGGACCAGTTGATGACGTAACGGTCCCTCAACGGTGCAAGAGCTGTTTCTTTCTATAGTTGAAATTTGTTCGTCTGATCTTTCGACATAGGTGGAAATGAGGGGACAACCAGACAGGTTAATCCCTAAGTTGAACCAAAAATTGATTCGAAGATTGATCTCTCGACGATGAGAGGATTTCGTTGCATGAGATTTATTCGTCTCATTTTTCGAAATAGACAACAATAAGAGACTTTTCGTTAATCAAAAATCGGTTTATCAATACGAACCAAATGAGTTTCAGCTATCAAACGGCAGCGAACTTTTTTTTGAAAAACAGAACGCTGGTCAGGACCGTAGATTAATCATTTTCAATTTCTAGAACTAACCATTATTTGTGCCATCTCTTTCTCGGTTTGATTTCTCGAAGGCTGATACACGATTCCTTAAGATCCGATTCTCGGAAGTTTGAAAAATAGAAACTTCAAAGGGGTCTTTCAAACTGTCCCCAATCAATCAATTTTAATTGCTCCAGTTACTCAAACGAATTAACAAATGCAAAGGCGTGTGCAGCGAAAGTATCGATCGACACGAGCAAACAGCACAGCTATTGAAATGGAAAAATGGTTGCCACGTTCATCGACGGGTCGTTTGGGCCCGTGGAATATCTTCATTCGACTGTGTGGAGGCCTTAATTCCGCCGCGAGATCCGGCATTACGACGGATATGTTACGACACTCGGCCGGTCGTATCTTTGACTGTCAGGGAAGCTGACGCGATACGTTCGCCGCGTAATGACCGCGAAAAAATTCGTTTATTACACCGATAGACCGTTGTGCAAGACAATCTAATCCGTTGCAATAATCTCCGCAGACATTTAGCTAACCTTTTCTTTAGAAGTTGCGAAACGCCGCGCCGCGAGTCGAAATACGCCGCGCGGTGCGTCGAGCTCTCTGAACGCGAACGATATTGCTTCATCACATTGCCGCGGTTATTGTTATTATTTACAATTACGCGGTGAACTAGTGCTCGTATCGACGACTCGGATAATTGGTTGCCCGTACAACCTTATTGCTTGCTCGCCTAACGCGATAATGTGAATGAAAAGTCCGTTTTTCATAGGGAACAGAGGAAGGAAGAAAGAAAGAAGAGAGAATGGACAATCGAAAGGATCGTAACAGAAAGCGGTCCTCGTCGATCTTTACTTTTTCTTTCAAAGGAAAAGATACATCGATGTCTTGAAGTTTCGTTCGAAAAATTGGAGAAAAGTATCCGATTTTTTTAAACGAAACATTCGTCGTATTGTATAATAATGCGGATGTTACATGTATATGTTACGTATGACATTATATTATATATATACTTTCTTTTTTGTAGTAATTACCTCCCCAATTACTCTTTTAGTCGCGGGCCCATCAATTGCGCGAACAAACTCGAGAAGGGGGCGCACGTGGAACGCATTGCGTGAAATTTCGGGAAAAATGTCGGATCGACCGGAAGTGACGCAGGCGGCAAAGAGTTAAGTTTAGGCGGGTGCAACGGACTTTCGATTTGAAATTCGAGATTTCGAAGGCAGGGATTGCAGCTACGTCGTCGCTGGAGACGAAAATAAAAGACTTGGAAAGTCGTATTTCAAATTTCCTTGCGCGGCATCGCAGTTTTACCGTGGCGAATCGCATTGGCCCTTAAACACCACGGACTGGTCGATGACGAATAAACGCTCCTCGCTCGATCGATTTTTCGGCCTGGGACCGATAAGTCGGGCGATAAGAAACGACGACGGATCTCTGTTGACAAAGTAGTCTCGAATCGCATTATTCGACGGAGGATTAAGCCGAATTTACATTGTTTCACTTTAGAGGAACACGGTGGTTCATGAACGCTACTCTCATCCGCCGGTGAAACGATCGAGTATTATTTGGTCACACTTCTATGGCAATCAGCGATTTCTCAATGATATTTCTGTACACGTTTCGGAATTGTAGCGAGTTCTTGTATTCGTTCACAAGATGTGTACCGTGCTATCTGCTCTACTCTGTCAAATATATGTAATCTGTAGATAAGTAGTCCAATGAGATCGTCGCTCAGTAATATCTATTCGACAACTTTTATATCTCAATACCGAATAAGATGAAATGTCGGAAATTCTGTTGACACCAAACAAGGGACAGCGTCGTGTTAACTAGCTCAGACTCTATTGCGTTAACTAACCGTCAGTATTTTTATCGTTTCCTGCATTCCTTGTCCTTAATTTCGTAAAATCAATCAGTATTACGTATATTCATAAATATTAAGACGCTTAAGGGAAATAAAGCATCTAAACCGTAGGTTACCGAGCTGCGCACGTAAGCACTAATCACAAAGCAATTACAACGAAACACGTCGGTTCGGTTTAGTTTCAGGATCGATTCCAAGTGCCCAGAATTCTCGAGTAGCCGTGAACAAAAGGATCCATCATGAACTATACAAGGAGCGTACTTATGTACCAGAGGCGCCAAGGAAAACTTAACGGTTCAAACCATCGTTTTTCGAGTTTGTATCCAAGCGAAAAAGACTACCAGAGACAGGCACAGGAGAGGTAAAGAGGGTGGTTCGAAGCCGACAACGGGCGATATTTTCGGGTCGGCCGTGGCTAAAAACGCGCGGCGAATTTCGCCCCGGTCCGGCGCGGCATGGCGCGGCGGCGAGTCGCGCGGCCGCAACGCCGCGTTTCGGCTTCGCACCGCTCTTCTCCGGTTCAACGAGGGTCATTCCTGAGTCATAGACCGGACGAGCCGGGCCAACGAGCTCTCCGCAGCCCCGGCCTCGGAAACATCGCGGTTTCTCTGTCTCTCTTCCTCTCTCCTCCGCCTTCCAGAAATTTCGATGACGAATTCCCCAGGCCGGCGACCAGCCACTCCTCCGCGTGTTCCTCCGCGTGCCGGAGCCGTGAACTTGAAACCGGCCCACGGGGAAACAGGGATTACGATTTCGACCTTCAACCAACCGCGACGCCGCGTCGCGCCGCGCCGCTAGAAATATTCGCCACCTTCGTCGAATCGCTGGCCCTTGCATCAGTTCGGCTTCGTTTCAATATGTGGAGATGCTGGCTGCGTCTAGGCTTTGAAGCAGCTGCTGCAATAAGGATGCAGTTCCACTTTCCACTAATTTGAATAAATCATCGAAAACCAAGTCACAGTCGATCGAAATCAAATCATTCTGTAAGTGGCGCCATAAATTTATAGCCAAGCAATATTTGTAGCAATAAACTTTTGCAAGTTTGAATATGAAACATATACGATCCGTATCCTTCTCTTCAGATAAATATAATATTAGAGCTGCTTTCTTATTGCTGCATGCCTTTTATTTGGTGACTGGCTAATGGTTGTAATAGCTTGGGTAAATGGGGTGTAATGGAGATAGAAATAAAGAATTAAGCGTCGTTGGAACTTTTTTAACATAGTGTCGGAATTCTGCGCTACGTAATTAAATGCATAATTAAGGAACTTTAATTCTTTAGAGGTCCCACAACATCGGATTTTAATAAGCAAAATTAGTAAATAATCCGAGAGAGTCTGTAATAATTACGTACAAGCAACGTATAATTTGCAGTAAGACGATAACGTAACATGTGGCGTGTAGATCTTCATAAATTTCTAAATTTTATACCGATTCTTCTATTCCGCATGGGGATTTCGATCTTCCAGGTATCTAAAACTTTCTGGCCTTATCGAACCGAAAATGTCCGAAAAGTTGGAAGGTGGCGAAAGATCGATACATATCTTGGATATCGCGAGTCGAGTACTCGGAGCTACGTAAATTCCATTGTAAATACAACAAACCTCTGTCCCCAACGATCGACCCGAGGATCTTTAAATGTCAAGCGATCGTCCTCGTCACTTGCGCTGCAGCCATTTCGAAAACAACGCGAAAGATCTTAAACGTTGGAAAGCGAGGCATCGATCGCGGCTCTTGGTACAAAGAGCAAGATCTGCATCGAGCGGACCGAGAGTCGAATAATCGTTCTATTTCGAGGTCCAACGCTGGAAACGTGAGTCGGTGACCCGGTGAAGAGCCTCGTTCCCGGTCACATTGCCGCAACGTGACGGAACCTCGATTTCGGCGTTCGCCTGCGTCATCGCGATGCGTCGTGGAACACGTTCGCCTAATCCTCGCGGAAAAACACCTCTCTCCAAACAGCTCACGTTGCAGTTTCAGCAATTTCGTCGAGTTCAGCCGATTTCTTCTCCCAATAAAAAATCAGTGACCGTAACGGAACGAAAAGGAAACGAGAGGAAAGGGAGAACGAAAAAGAGAGTGGAAGAAGAAGAAGGAGGAGGAGGAGGGTCG
This sequence comes from Bombus pyrosoma, assembly GCF_014825855.1. Classification (NCBI taxonomy): domain Eukaryota; kingdom Metazoa; phylum Arthropoda; class Insecta; order Hymenoptera; family Apidae; genus Bombus; species Bombus pyrosoma. Next base: position 15,080,057 of record NC_057780.1, read on the forward strand.
CTGCCGTTTCTTCCCTCTTTCTTCCAGTTCCAACGCATTCCTTCCCTCCCATTTCTTCCCCGGTGCGTAACCTTCAGCCGTGTATTTTTTTCGAGGGCATCGGTCGTGAGCGACGAGAAGCATCGGTGCAACGAGGCAAGGGGAGAAGGTTACGCACGTGCAACTTTTCGCTGTATTATGCTCGCTGTGCCGATGATGCGGCCGCATTTTAATGAGCCTCTTTCGCGATGCGTTCGGCTATTTATACACGTCCCGCGGGACGTTTTTGGTCACTCGTTGCGATCCAAACATAGTGCATGTATGTATTACGCTTACAATCGCTTCAACAGGCGAGATTTCTAGTAGACTAGTTTCTCAAATACAGAACTCGGTCCAGTTTAAAATGCAGTGGCTCGCGAAAATAATTGAACACCTGTATGTCGCGTGTATTGTACGAAATATTTTGAAATTTCAGTGGATGTGCAACGAGACTCGACTATCGCAATCGTATTGGTGAAATTTGAAAGAAATCCAGATTTACACATATATATATGCAGAAATTATAAGCTCTTCAATACCAGTACGTATATGTATTTCGCAAATATTATAGAAATCTTTAACGCTTATTCGTGCTGTATACTAATTTTTGCTTAATTTCAACGTTTTAAACGTTTCGTACAACGCGCAGAATGTATACAGAAAAGTTTCCTATGGTAAGAGTTCAAATACTTTTAGCGAGCCGTTGTACGAACGCCGTAAACACCTTGCCATAAACAGCTCTTGAATTTTAAATCAGTCGTGACTGTCAGCTCCGTAAACATGGATCACGTAATATTCAAAAATCCATTAGAATCATTCCCATCGCATTCCACTGTCCGAAAATTCGACGCGCCAAGTCTCCAAATTCCGCGAGAAAAATGGGTCAAGATCCAAGGGGGCGAGGATGGAGGGTGAAAGGCTAGCGGGGCCAAGGGCGGGAAAAAAGGAGCATCTCCCTGTAAATACAGACGGAGAGCGAATCTAGTCGAAGGAAAGAACTGGAGGAAGATGAACTTGGCGGCACGACGAGGCAGTGTCGAGGGGAGAGAGCGTGGCACGGCGAAAACCGTGAGGGAAAAGAGAGGAGACGAGGCGAAGCGCAATGCAGCGGAGCAGGAAGGTGGCGAGCGAGGTGGGGTTCGAATCGCGAGGATGGAGCGTAACGTGCATCGGGGGCGGGAGGGGCGCGGAGGCGGCGGCGGCGCGACGGCAACCGCCGCTCTGCCTTGAACCTCGCACGGTGCATTGCCCGTCGCTCAAGGGCGTCCGCCGCCCGACCCCTCCCGCCGCGTCGACGCCCCACTACTCGCACCCCACCGCCCGACGTCGACAAGCTCGATCGCTGCACTAGTAGTCACCGCCTCCGCCGCCTCCGTTTCTGCTTTCGCCGCGGTCTTCGTCCCCGAAACCGGGGACAAGCCGCCTCTCTGTGCGTTCATCCGGGGCGCGAGTTGATCTTTGAGAAAGCTGAAGGAGGGTGGTTTCTCTAGACTTGATAGGATGCTCGATGCGCTGAAAAGGAATTTTCTTTGATGGATGATACGGAGGGTGGAAGTTGCCTGGCCGGTCTGATGGGTTATCGGGTCGTTGGGTTTCTGGGTTTGTCGGATTTGCTATGTGGGAAAGAGTTCGATAGGTTAGGGGTAAGAAGAAGAAGAAGGCTAGATTTATTACAGACATAAAACACCTCCTCTAAGGGAGAAATCTTTTTTTAGAAATGTAAATATGTTTAAAACTGTTCGCTTCAACTCACCAAGATACAGTTATCTACTTAGATAATGCAGGGTAAATTGACTATTTCCACGCATGTAATTATTTCCAATCGAATCGAGATAGCTTCATACTACCTTATTATCCACAAAAACGGAACACCCAGTCCCAACTGCGACTTCAAGATTTCATGTGAAATAAAATCACAGATTTTCAGAGCCAACGGAAAAAGAAACGTTCCATCCAGAGCCAGAGATACCCCTGTTCATGAGCGCTCTAGTTTTACGAGCACGTTTCTCTTGTCCAGGGTTGCATTTATGGGACGCTATCGCGTTCGCTACCGCTTCAAGATCGCATCGATTCTCTGCTCGCTCCGCTGAGAACTCGCGTCACGGTCGCCCGGGCAATTTTCCAGAGACAAAGAGCGCCGATTTGCGCGTGGGTGGACACGATCCAGGGTTACGGGAATACCTGATCGAGGATGGTCGATACGTGTCGTGACCGCCTGGCCCCAGCCGAAGCAGATCGAGGGGAAACGACGAGCAACGCGCAAAAGAGCATTCCAGGAATCGGACGAATCAACGGCGAGGACAGATATCGCGGTGTGTTCACCCCAGTGGCCTTGAACGCGTTGCCCCATTGCGCGCACACTCGTCTCTGGTTGCGTAAGAGTCAACGGTTGTTTTCGATTCGGCTCCAACAACCCTCTTTGCACGTAACCAAGGCACTTCGGACGAGATAACAGTGCTAACGCGTTGTTACGCTCTGGATAACGAGGGAGCTGCTGCAGGGTCACGTTATGGATGGTTTATGGAGTTTATGCGAAGCGTATACAGTGAACAGAACCGGAGTTCCCTCAAGGTCACTTCTTTCGATTCTATCGCTTTTTCATACTCTTCGGTCGTTTATAAGACAAGGAATGCTTATTGTCAATTAATACACTTGGATAGGCATAAGTGGATGTAGTACACTGCCAACCGCGACTGTTAGAGCACCTAATCGTTACATTTACAGTCCTAACGCTATTGCGTTAAAATAATGGACAAGGGATAGAACCTTTATAATTTATAGGCTACGTGCGGATTAATGAAGAACTTACTAAAGAATGAAATTGATATTTGACAACTGTGTGTAACGCTAAATTATATGGAGCCATTATGTTTTAAAGATTTTATTACAGACCGTTTTTATTAATACTTATATTTGAAATCAGCAAATGTCCAATGACTTACAGACATGAGTGTATCTTTTACGATTTCTCTTCTCAGAATAAGCGAGGAAAATACGGTAAATATTGGCGCAGTATTCACAGGTGAAACGTTTCCTGCAGCTTTGTTCTCTTGCATACACGTGCATGAAAACAGATGAACGAACGCGTTCTCGCGAACGATAGTCATATTCGTCAACAACGCGTTCATCGAGAATAGTTGTTGGATCAACTCCTTCGAGCGGGAGCTTTTTCCCGACGCCCTTCAGCGATCGGTCGTTCACAGACAAACCGTGGATCGGGTACTCGAACGAATGGTTTTTGCGCGGTACGATCGTTTTGTTGCACCGTCGCGTCGTGCGAGAAAGACGCCAAGGACGAGGTGGGCACTTGCAATTGTCGTTGATTACGCGCCGTGGTCGCGGTGGCACGCAGCCTTTGGACGAGTGCATAAATAAACGACTCGCATAAAGACGACACTTGATATTACAGGTTTGCGTGAAATCGGGTGATTCACTTGGCGGCCGGTTACGTGGCCGCACGCGTGTGCCGTAGTTTCCCATGACAGCTGGCAACGAGTGACACGAAAGCCTAGAAACTGGTTACATCATTGCGGTATTCTCGACTAGCTAGTCGGCAGAGATTCACGTGCCTACGATCGTACGGCGCACAGGTCCGGTAGATCTAGTCGCACGAGTCAACTTTTCACGACTATAACCGACTGCCTGTGCCTTAGGTTATTCGTTTCGCCACCGGTGATTCACTTTCACATCGAGTTAAATAGATGGAAAGCTAAACAATTATTTGGCCTAGCATGTAAGAAAATTAAGTCATAAATTATACAAAAAACGCAGCCAATCTCAATCTTGCGTATGCGCGAGACCTTTTAAAAATCCGTAACCACGACTCTTCGCGTGACCCTGTAAACCAGGACAAGAAGCGTGGTCGGAGGGAAAAAGCTACGGAGCGTGAATCCGTGCTCGAGCAGGCAGGGTGAACACGTAGAGAGCTCCCTATGACACAAGAAGCTAGCAGCGCAACTAGTTGCATAATCGGTTGCATTCCCGGTACTCGGTTCGTAGGGTTCACGAATACTCGTGCACGGTGACAGCAACCGCACGATGGAGGGGGCGGCGGGTGTAAGAGGAGGGCGAGTTGGAGGGAGTGCAGGAAAACGAAGGGAAGCGTGCAAACTGGAGGTGGTGGATGAACGCATCAGGCGGGGGAGGTGGAGAGCCGGAGGAAGAAGTAGAGACGGACGCGACACGTAGGCGCTTAGGGCGCGTTCGCATGTGCGAACGCGGACGAACGGGCGAACGGAGCGCGCCACGGGACGAAGAGAGGAGAGAATGCATCGAAAGAGGACAGAGGGGTGGCAATCGTCGAAGGAGGGGACGAGAAGGTTGAGGTTATAATACCATTGGAGCAGTGGCCGCATGACCTTGCGTATACGTCTAGGTCGACGAGCAACGGTCATTAGGCGTCGTCCATCGATTCTTCGACGAATTTCGTCGTGACGGTGAAAACGGTTAGGTTATCGTTCCAGTGCGTTCTTATTCTAACGAGTGAAATATTTAAACACTGAAACGCACATGCTCCTATAAAAACCTACGTATGCATATTAGAACTTCGTTTATTCAAAAAGGGGGATATGTCTGTATCACGAAGCAATTCCGATAATACAGGCTCGCCAACTATTCATTCCTTCTGCGTTTACTTAATAATTCGAATAATAAAATTAAGCTAGCGTTTGATTGTTTCAACATGCCTGTAAGAACGACAGTTCGTCGAAACGAGCATCCACTGTAATCATACCCCTTACTCGTTGTTTCGCGTGATTGCGTAATACACGCAATCGCTACGTTTATTGGAAGAAACAAGCCGGATCTTCGACTTACTCCGACAGATAACCAAATAACGTTGATTAATTGCACGGCACTTAATCCGGTCTGACGTCGCGAACGAGACGATAGCGACAGCGATAGTCGGGAGCAAGATTCCCAGACATAGGCGTACGCGCACAGTTTATTTCGGTGTCCCCCCGGCCGCCGCACCCGGCGAGAGATTCGTATCTCGATGTCTCCGAAATTAGCGGTCGCAAATATCGTTTATCAAACTGCAAATAAAAGCAACGTGACCGATTATTGTCGGAGAGGCGGAAACGAGCTCGTTTGGCTCGACGATCAGGATACACCAGAGAAAAAAATTTGCACATTTACAACCGCGTAATTGACCAGGAGACGACCACATCGAGAATATGTTAAATGAAGCACATCGACGAGATTTAATTTTTTCCCTGCCTTTTTTTTTTTTTTTTTTTTTGTTTTTTTTCAGAAATTCTGTTAAACATGGAATATTTTAGAATAATTCTCAACAGTATCGAGGCGTAGTTCGTGTTTATTCGTCATTCAATACGCACTCGTTTATGTGAATTTCGTTTTCGCGCTGTTCTTGCATATGCAAAATCCTCCGTAAATTACGCAAAATTCTCGCATAGCCTCGGGATCATTCAACCGTCGTTATATAATGGACGCTAACCCATCAATAAGGTTTGTTTATTTCAAATTCGACCGTTGCATCACTGCGTGGTGGCCTTTATCGTCAATGCCATTCAAAGATCATCCGGTTATAGGTCGTTAAACGATATATCGTATATATAATAGGTCGTCTCTCGGTATTGGTCACCCGGATTCTTTGTTAGAAATCATCAAGGATACGCGACCTTGACATCTTTTTGCGCTTGTAGCCGAATAGTTTCGTCGAAATCTACGAGTTTTTCTCTTGTTTAAGTTACAGTTGAATTATAATTACTGTATTTGTAATTTACAGCAATTGGGAACTTCTCTATCTTATGAGAAACCTCGAAACCGCCGAATTACGTAACTACCCTACTCCCGTGTCATCGTATGCACTCTTAATACTCGAGCGTCTCGGTCGATTCTCAAGTAGATACGCGACGTGAGCGGTAGCCTAGAGAGTCAACAGCGGTCGCATCTTCTGATATAAGAGAGGCAGGCGGTGCAGCTAGTTGCATAATCGCATTCTCGATGCTCGGTACTGCGGCTGGTAGAGTGCACGTAGGTGGCTGGAAAGGCAGTCGACCGACGGGGAACGCTAAGAGTGAGATAAGGGGCGAATAAGAAGGCCGATGGTCTCGGGACGAGAAAACAAGATCGTGCACACCGTTGACCGGCCCGTGGAACACGGGAGGATGTTTCGAAAGAAGGGTCGGGCTTAGTAGCATTGGATCGGTGACCGGATGGCCTTGTAAATATGCGCCAGGGGCGAGCCGCAGCCCGATGCGAGCCGGTCGGCCGATATTTCTGGACGCCTGCTTCGAGTTAGAGGAGACTAGTTCCAGTTAGACGCGACGCATCGAAACGCGAGAATTATTGGCTACCCTTAGGGATGCGAGTTCCTCGCCAGGTTCGACGATGCGATGGATGACCTTGGAAACGATGTTTCATACGGGTGACGCAGAAGCAAGATAAATCTAAGTTTCTACGGTCGAAGGGAGTTGCTCGTATGAGATGAGATAATAATTGGGTGATACGGATCGCTTATTACAGAACCTCGCAAAATGACTAAAAATTAAAAAATATTTTGACCCTTCAATTACACGCGCATTTTCACTGTCAACTGCTTTTACTTGTAAGTCGAATCGTATTTGCTGCCAAATCAAGCGAAAAATTTTGTTTGTCGAAGATTGAATATCGTTAGTTGTGACATTAAACATGTATAAACTCAGGCATGAAACGACGTCGAATTTTAATGACAATGCTTAGGGAACGATGACCCGCATGGAAAAGACTGCGCAGCTAGACGAGCGCACTAGAACGGGGCGTCATACTAGAGTAACTCGGTTGCATAATCGGGTGGTAAGCGTGCGTGCGTGCTTCTCGAGCTTGGAGGGCCCGCGAGGAGGCTAAACAGGAAGGCCAATAAAAAAGATTGGTGCGCGGTGTAAAAAGGTTGATGGCTGTGCATATACGAAGCCAGTCGAAGAAGAGAAGAAGAGAAGAAGAGAAAAAGAGACGGAGCTGGAGAAAAAGGGAGAGAAAGAGAGGTGGCGGTGTCGGCAGCGAACAGAGAGCACAGAATGCCGTTTCTGTTGACGAAGAAGGGGATAAGGAGAGGAAGGAAGGCGAGCGACGAGGTTAGTACCACTGCACTGGAGCGGTGGCTGGTTGACCTTGTATTTGCGTGGCTGGAATAAGTCTGGACCGATACGCCGCTCGCACTCTTGCCTCCTTTTCATCCTCCTCGTCCTGGTCTCGTGGTAGTCGTTAGCCGAACAACATCGTCGCCGCCCGTGTGGCCTCCCTTCTTTTCCGAAGGTCCGTCCCGACACCGGGGCATGAACCGCCGAGGCATATTTATAAATACGCCATCCGCGTGTGTTTCCGTCCCTGTTCGTCTCGACGTTTCGTTGTATCACGGTGTCCTCGTTCGACGTCGAGGCAGGAGAATCGCGTCGTCGCGTCGTCCAAGAGAGACGTTACAAGGCCCGTTGGCACTGGTCGGCCACGCTGCTACTAGGCAGATCGTTCTCGTGTCCAACGGGGTTGGGAGTTGAGAGGGGTGCGAGAAACCGAAAGGCGCGACCAGAGTCGAACGACCGCGAGGTTACGGGCCTGGTTCAAAGCTCGCCGAGAAGGACGGCTCGGTTCGTGGTAAATCTCTCTGGCCAGTGGCTCGACGCGATCAACCTTTATGTCCGTTCGGTCGGCCACGAAAAAATTGACGCCAGGAATGCCCGACTCCGCGACTGATTTAAATACGATTTCGATCCCACGCGTACGCCGTCGCGTTTCGTTTCTTGTACATCGGCTACGCTTACAAGAATCGATACTTTGAATCGCGTTAAGAGATTCTTCTTCCCTGACCGTAGTCTGCACATTTAAGCTTCATAGAGTTTCGACAGAGCCTGCTGTGATCGCAAAACACGGATCTCCAGCATCAAGGTTTTTTCCTCGTGCCACGACCGCGAACCAGCCGATTGTTTTTCGCACCGCGACGCGTGTCTTCCGCGTGCTGCTCGTTATTAAGCCGTACATCGATAAAAGAGACGCGTTGCGAATTTATCATGTTGTAACCGCGCTAATGCAACGACGCGTACGTTTTTCTGTGAAAAACGACGGCTGGTTGCGTGGCCGCCGTTCTAAGATAACGTTACCGAGAAATACGTACCATATCGGAAACAAGAATGTTTTCAAACGTTATCGGCTTGATTATTCGTTACATTAATCGAGCGTGACCGAAGCCCTCGGCTCCCGCTAAAATTACGCCGCCTTGTGTCCGTCGTGTAAAGAGATGGATCACGAGTTCATCGGTGAAACGAGAAAGGGGAAAGGGGAAGAAAAATATGCTACACAAGGGAACAGGTTCATTGTCCGGGATGAAAAACGCACGTAAATACGTATATTCGAGATACGGTGTTTGCACGCTGCTTATTTAACGCTGATTAGCGCACGTTCGATGGACTCGCGAAATAGTCTTTTATCTGGCCGCGCGGAAACTTCGAGTACGTAATACCCACGATAAATGTACATACGTATAGAGGCAAAAGTATACGTGTGAGCCTGGCAAAAAAGTCGCGAACAAGGACGCGCACCAGTCAGGGCAAATATTTTTCACGCGCGATTGAGATATACATAGAACACGCTTCGTTCCGTGATTGCTGATTTTTTGCGTTTCTCGCTAATTGGGGAGGGAGCTTCTCTTTATCGAAGAACAGAGTTCCTGATTCATTGACCTATTATTTGTTATAGAATATTACTTTAATCTCGAGATGCGATAAAAAGATTTATTATGTTACTTAACTCTTCGTAAGCAACCTAGGTCGTTTACTTTTCTTGAAAAATACAACCTAACAGAGACTTTGACGCTAGAATTTTCTCAGACTTTCTGCAAACCTAGAAGAGTAAATAAATTTACAGCACGATACGAACGACTCAACTTATCCACGAAAGGTGCAAAAATATGCTCCTCCGCGGAAATTTTAAATTCTATGTGTCAATTATAGGTACTATTTCACAAAATAACAAGCCCAATTTTAATAAGCCAAAATCCATCTTCGAAGGGCAGAATGTTAGAGAAATGGAAAGCATTTCATTTCGCACTGGTCATTCGTAACGATACCATCTCGATAGAAGAGGAATGTCGTCGGCTGACGAGCACCTTCGATTTGTAGGTACACGCCGGTTGGGGTACGGGACAGCCTGGAGACTCTAAGACCTAGACTCTAGACAGATCGCGAATCTCTACCAACGACAGCAGGCCAGCTGTCGGATCCCGGTGATCTCACTTTCGGGGAATGTCGTCCGAACGTTTCGCCGAAGTGCATCGTTCGTTGTCGCGACAAACGCTATCGACCTCTTGTATCTTCTACGCAACAAACGAGAATCGAGAAACAGGCTGACCAGCCGAAAAAATAATTTCTCATCGGATGAGTAATCCCGAAGTCCGACGGAACAGATTTCGTCGTTTCGTCGAGCGAATTGCAACGAATAAATGACGTAAGGCGTAGGGAAATCGAAAATCATTATTCATATATAAAAGTATTAGGTACAATGGCGGATCGATTCGAAATCGATGATTGTCCATCCTGGTTCGAAACGATGAATCGTAAGGAGTGACGCACGATCGTGACGTTCTTCAAATCAAATATTTGCACAAGGCGGATGATGTAAGGCATACGGTTTCCACATTTAGACGTGTTTTTACGAAAGAAAGGAGTATGCCTCTTGAAAGCAACGTGCGTGGCCGATTGGGCTGGATGCGGATAGTTTCGTTCTATCAGCATTTTATACCTATTTCAGCGCTGTATAGTTAAGTATGTATGCTGGATTATGCGGGAAAGTAGTACGAAAGAACGGACGATTTCGCGTGCGTCTGCTACTACCTACGGAGATTAAAAATTGATAAGCTCTTCAATCGCTAGATCAAATCGAGGAATGTAAGAAGCGCTAATTTTAAACGGAATAGTTCGGGAAGATTATCTTTTAATTGCAAACGATCTTTTTTTGAAGCGTCTGCTGGAGGAAAAGAAAATTCTCTCGATGTTTTTAAATGGAAGTTGATGTGAATCTTTTTGTTAGCTTTTATCAAAGCGAATAATATTTACTTAATGCAATTTCCTTTATTCCGCATACTGTACATTCACGATTGTCACACATCTGGCAATGAGCGTTATTTTATCGCTGCGCGTTCGTTGCTCTTTATTTGGTAGTGGTGCACGCGCGAGAAAAATCACTAGTCTCTATGAACGCACGCTTTCGCCACGCGAGGCAATCCGTGGATCGATAAATCGACCGGGTGGAACGAGGTGACCGCATCGCATGTGCAACGACCGTACTTCCATCCATGTCCATCTCTCGCGATCTCGTCGCAATAAACGCACAGCCAGACAGGTTACGCAATCTTCTACGATTGATCGCGTTTAATTCTTTCCTCTTCTCTCTTTTGTTATTTTCGCGTGTGCCTCCGGTGTCCGATTACGATTTCATCGGCCTGGCTGTTCGTTTTCCGCCATTCGAGGTTAACCGATCGTGCCATGCGTCTCTGCGTACGTGACCCGATTCAGTACAAAAAACGAACAAACAATCGCTTGGCAATTTCGATCCGATAACGAGACATCGACCTGCGTTGTATAATTTTCGAATCGAATTCGTTGTATAATTTTTGGAACACTATCGCGATACTATCACAAGGGAGAGAAATGAGCCAACAATTTTCGGCAATCCAAAAGGAAATTTAAAAATTCAAGAAATGGAATCGTCGTATCATTTCCACGTAATCTTCGTATGCTGCGTTTCCATCGTCAAACGCACGTACGCGCGAACTCTTCTTCGAAACAAAACGACAACCACCCAAATCTTCCAAAATCCCATATCGATCTAGAGAGGGTTTGCATGGTAACCGGTCGAGGGGTCCGGAGCGCTTAAGGGCGTCCGAAAAGTCGATCGGCTTCATCGAGGAAGAAACCCGCGTCCCGTAATCGAGAAGAGAGAGTCGGGCTGACCGCGCTGCCCACGCCTGCTCGATAAACAGAGACTCGACCGTGGGAGGAGATGTTCGGAGACGATGGAGAAGAAGAGAGAGAAAGGCCTGGCAGCTGGTTCCACGAGCAACGAGGACGGCCGGCCGTTGAAACGACACAGCGAGAGTCGAGCAGTGCAACGCAATGTGGGGGAATCGGAAAGGAAGAAGAAGAAGAAGAAGAAGAAGAAGAAGAAGAAGAAGAAGAAGGAGAAAGAGAAGAAGAAGGCAAAGGATAGCAGGGAGAGAGGAACAGGAGAGAAAGAAATAGAGAGAAAGAAAGAGAGATCGAACGGCGGAAGGGTAGGGGTAGGGTGTCGCGCGATAGAGCAAGGTGCAATGCTCGAGCGGCGCTGCACAAACAGCGTCGGGCGTCGCAGTCCGCACCAGCCAAGGTCACCCGGGTAATGTCCCGATGCCCCCTATGCAGGACAAATTCAGCCACTCGCACTCGACCGAAAGCGGTGACGAGCTTGCCCCGAGGTGGGGCGCAGGGAGCACGAAAGCGCGCGCGCGCGCGCGCGTCGACACGCCAAGGCAGAGAATCAGTAAGAGCGAGAGGGGAAGAGAGGAAGTTGAGGTTAGGCTGGGCCACGCGGTACGACGACGCGCATCACTCTGGTCATCGGAGTTCACAGAAACGTCCATGTTATGCAACGTCCCGTCGGGAATAATGACGCGATGAAGGTGTGCGCGCGCGCACGTGTACATGCCTATACGAGAGCGTTTCTTCGCGCCACGGCCTCCTTGCACACCTACTGTACCTATGTACGTCCCTTACGAGCTGCCATCGGTGTAACTGGCCTTGTGAACTAGTGTGAACTAGCGTGAAGTGACGTGGAGGCAAAAGGGAGGGTAGAAGAATGGAAAGTAGCTGGTCAATTTGTTGGGACGAATTTAGAGCGGTCAGGCCGAGGGAAAGAATGCCGTCGCTGCCGATGACCTTGAACATGTTTGTCCAAAAGAAGCCAGTTATGCAAGATCGCGTCGCGGATGACCCGACACGACGTGATCCTCCTTTGTGATGATTCTCGGAACTTATTCGGCAACCCATTAACACTGACTAACGACGATACGTTACTTTGTTGTTCGTTTCGGCGAATTGTGTTAGCCTCTGAGCTCGGGTGCTGTTTACCGAAGTCGTAACGATCGATCGACTCTCATTATGTTACAGGAGATAAAGGGGGACTGAAACGTGGAATAGAATACAGATTAGATTGGGAACACATTCGGGCTTGGCCTTCCAGGACTTTGTAGGATGAATCACCGCAGGTTAAGGTCTACTGGGTTGGACTAGGTCTAGGATAGACAACAAAGGCCCGATTTGTGTCTTGTTTTTCGTACAGATCTTTCCGAGTCTATATTTAACATAGGTTAGGATTCGATCTTAAAACTTGATTGTTCCTTGACGTTACTCCGACTAATTTTTCCGTAAATAATCATGACGCCAGATAAACAAATGAGACAAGGAAATTGTTTGTGGAGGATCGATCATCATTGTCAAAGAGGACGGATGTTTTCCTTTCGACTAAAAACTGATCGCATCTCATGAAAACACGGTCGATTTCGGGCCGTTCAACGCTTATTTTGATGGCGAAGTGATGCGAGTTATCGGCGTCTGTTTCGTGGAACATTTTGTTCACGACGCATCCGCCCGCTGACGAAACCGGATGACGCTGAAAGTCAACCGTGTCTCCAATAATGAAACTGTCCGCCCAGAGGAATAAAAATTACGTTGGCATCGGTCCTGTGATTATCGGGTCACGGGAAATCCTGGTGGAATGTACATCGAGCGGACTCAATTCTCTCGGTGCTATTGACTTTGACACTGACAATGAGTTTCGATCTGTCGATCGTTCGAGTACTACCTTCGAGGGTGCTCCACACCAGAAAATTACAAATGTCATTAGCTGCCACGGTTTATGGAACGTTAAAACGGATGACGTAATCAATTTAATGTAAAGTACCGAAACTAGTATCTTTGGTATAATATTTTTGTACACATTACAGAATATTCTAACATCTCATTAGTATTTAATGAGACACGATTATCGTAATTATGTTGATAAACACTGTTAATGAAGGGCATTAACAAATGTTCCTTTTTCGATTCAAGTATCTCTCTAGTCATCTATAACCGTTATGTATCTATTGTTCTTAACGATTTCCTACCATTGTATTATCATACTACGTTTGTAATTACCGACATTCCAGATTGAAGTAACAAACTGTAATAGATCGTAATTTTTTCCTCTCATACGCAAACAAAATTCTTGTTAAAGAGTAGGTGAATAGGTCTTAACACGAAATCTAAAAGTAAATACATACATTCGGTTACAAAAAGATTCCGACAGTGTACAATTTTTATTTCTGAGCTCTATGTTTTCGATAAATGTACAAAGATCAACAAAATCGTATTACGTTATATCACATTGCACCATATAGATAACAGTAGAAAAAAACTTTTAAGTTATTATTTATTGTTGTGTAAATATTAAAAGGAATACTGAGAAGGATCGAATTTTCGATATAGGATTTTCAATAAGTTTCGAACGCAAATACATTCAAGAATTTCTTAGTTTAATTCTCTAATTGATCTAATTTGATTGCATGTGTGCATCAGTTTCGTAATGAGTCACAAGAGCCAATATACAAGATTTGAAATACGAAGATTAGTAATATTTCACTACGAAAGGAAAAAGTCAATTCGTGAAATAGCGGGCATGTGGAAGAAACGTTTGGAAAAAGAATGGAACAAATCAGTGTTGATTATTTGAAGAAACTGATTTCCACTATGCCAAAGCGTTTGACACCATGTCATCAAACATATAACACTCAACTAAATATATTAGCTTTCGTTTTATATGTATAATTGGTATTAATATCTAAAAGTTCTTGTGACATAAAAATTCGCTCTTTCTCGATGTTCCTCTTAATACTTACGTAAAAATAAATAATAACTCAAAAGATATTTTTCTAATGCTATCTCTGTTCGTATCTTATACATTTATAAATGAAAATATAGAGCATAGAAATTAAAATTGTACAGTATTCGAATCTTTTTATTGTATAGGTATAGGATCGACCGTATAGGTATAAACAGATACACATCTTGAAAGTCTATTTGCGTAATAGTAACTTCCGATTATGAAACGAATGTTGAATGGTCATCCTCTGTATAGAACCAGTGTCATCGTAAACTATGTAGCCTCCGGAAATCCTCAAAATAAGAACGCAGCTGCATTTCGCAGTTTCATTGACACGTGTTAAGAACGTGATTCTTAGAAAGATAAATCTCCTTACCAAGTGGCGCAAATATACCTGACAGAAAACCCACAGCTATTACCCGGATCATTTACAATCCAAGTCGTCTCGAGCAATTATAACATTTCGGAAAACGTTTCAGAAAACGCAAATGTTTCGTCTCTGCAAAAGAAGATAACACGGCGCGCCATGTGTGTATAAATTGGAGGGGCGTTTCGTTTTGTTTCCAGCAGAATGTCAGCGTTGGCCGACGCCCAATTAGCCGGTCTTTTTGCAATATCATTGCCTTGACTCGCGATCTCGGGCTGCACGGCGATTCCGTGAATAAAGTGAAACGTAGTTTCCACAAGACTAGGGAAAAACTGTGAGATCAAGAAACACACGTTGGTGATCTACCGCGAGTCGAATCGAAACTGTTCAAATTGCGAACGAATTGACCGAATCGACCTGGCCACGTATGGAGGTTAATTAACCGTTAACCGATAACCAATCCCCTTGTCTCTTTGAGAAAGAAATAACCTAATCGACATGAACGTATCCTCTGCGAAATATGCGAACGAATCACGGGTTAACGGTGACCCGAATGACGAGCGTTCAACAAACAAGTGGGACGATACGACAAGAGAGAGAAGCCACGATGAAACAAGCACATTTATTTATCGGCGAGCTTCTATTTTCGATGCGGGACATTATTGCTTTTCCTCAAACGCGTTACCTTTCTCTCGCGCTATTTATAATCATTATACTATACTCGCGTACTCGCGATCGAGTTCGACAAAATGCCAAGTATATAAGTAGATCACATTGCTATTATTTCACGTAATATCCTACGACGATACGTAGTAGTTACAGATATAAGAGCATCGGTAAATAGAGCGGAATGAACTCGAAGAAGTACAGTACTGAAACTACCATAAAATTCTCTATTCTTATATAAATACAGTGAATAAGATACAACGCGTGGAAATTTCATTACAAGTATACAAACCGAGAAGATTCTTATTGAAAAGAGAGGGGAGCTCATTCATCAGTAAATTACTGTTACAATTTAATTTTATTGGGTCGTGAATTCAATTTTTCTGCAATGAGATATTCTATATATAAATATGCTCGAGTGAATATAATTATCGTCTCTGGATAGATTTTGAAACGCACTTTCCATATTGACCACAACGTAAGACGCAGTGTCTGTGTATACAAATAATGTCAAAAATGATCGTCCCTGAATTGATAACGTACGATAGAATCGCGTAAACGCGCAATTTCACTGGCAGCCGAGCAGAATGCGTATGCAAAGTAGTTTTATATAATTTTCAATGCAATGTATACATAATTCGTCGCACTTACGTAAAGGCTAATCTTCAATCATTCTCCGTTTCGCGTACTGTTATATGACACGCTAATTACACACGTGAGGAGCGCAACCGTGTTGTTTACTACTTAACGAGTCGCTCGTCGCGTCGCGCCGCTTCATAACTCACTGCAGAACCAATACAGGGAATACTTTAATTACCTTTTCATACTTCCAATAAAACATCTCTTTCCATGCAATTGTGTTAGAAAGATATACATCAAAAATATTATGGCGAATGCGATTAAAAAAAAATAGAACTTTTGCAGAAATTTATTTCACCTACTAAGTAATATAACGAACGGTATACCTCGGATATTTCGTGTATTCTGTTCGTTCAAATACCTTCAAACATCCATAATTTAATTATTAATTGGTAGAGTATCGTATAAGAAGGTTTTGATAACGACTTCGCAGTTCGCAGAAAGAAATTTGCAATGAATCGCGTAGACAAAGGAACAAACAATTCGACGAGACAATGCCATTGCGAGGTTCGGACGCGCCAGAAGCATTTGCAAAAAATAACTACGAAAATTACGCCTCATTCTGAAACCACGTTTTCGAACCACGCGTCCACTTTCGCCTGACTAGCCAAAAGCAAAACGCTTGTATGCTCCTCGACGAATGTCCGGCCATTTACATGCGACGTCTCTTTCTTCCTATCCAAAATGGGAATATTTCGAAATGCGTTTTTTAAATCACGACTTACTAATAACGTCCAGATGAAATCTATAGGCTGAAAATCGTAGATGTGGGTGAAAATTTTAAGAAATTCAATTCAGCTACGTATTGGAATTCTTAAAAATACCATTTCTTTGGTTTCACAATTAACTAACTTTGTTCTTTCGCGCGATACGTCTTCGTGATTTGAAAAAATATAACGAACGTTTTCCAATAATAAACGCAAAGCCTGCAATGGAATTAGACGGATGAAGGGCACGATCCAGCGCAAAATTTGTCTGTCCTACATCGGACGAAACTACTCACATCAATTCGTAGCGACATTTCTTATGAATAGACTGCGGATATTTATCCATTTTTGCATATTTTATGGATGTTTTTGTATACTTTATCTAGAAATATTTTAATTATTTAATTAGTCAATTATCTATAAATACATAAACATTTCTCAAATTTATTTATGAAAATTACAATATCATATTTATGAAGACGTAATGTATGTTTATGTAAATACATAATTTGCAAACACACTAAAAACAGAAATTTGAATAAAAGTATATATTATCTTCTGAACGTTGTAATTTGTGTTTTATTCTTCATATTTTATATATCTTTTTGTTGCGATTTATCTGTTTTTTCACAGTAATTGGAACGCTGTTGATATTTCTGTTCAGTACCGGATTTAACTACGGATGCTGTATAAGTATATACGTTATAAAAATTCTCGTGCAAACTTATGATAAATATTCTTCGTGAGTCAGCCCGATGTCAATCATTTGTTATTGTATCGTATGTAATAACGATGATGTTGAGGAAAGTACACTCGTTTCATGTGATGTTGATTCAATGCAACATTTCTCTGCGTAATCATAATGCTATTTTTGGCGAGTCAGCCTCGTGCAATCATTCGTTTGTGTAATAATTCTGATGATGTTGATAGGGCTATGTTTGTCGTACACGAAATATAACTATCGATGATTCAATACGATATTTCGGTTAAAATCGTAATACTATTATATGTAAAACGAACTAATGCAATCATGTTGTCGTAGCAATAGTAACGATGTTAGTGATTTTATGCAATACGTTGAATCAATTATCGATATTATATCCAAAGAGATATTTTCATTGCAATGACATTATTATTATGTACAACATCACATTGATGTAATGGTTGCTTGCTTCTGTAACAGTTCTGGGTATTGTTATCTAAATGCCAGTTATGTTAAGCTTATGTCACATTTACTTATTATGTGTACTGAACGATTGCTACACGTAATTATTCGCTACATTACGCTTTCACCTGAGATATTTATTTTTTGATGGTTTTTTTTTATTTTATGCAACGCTTCTTGCGATGTTAGTGGTCATTTATAGGAGTCACAAGTGCTCGAACTAACCAAGATAAGCTGAAACGCTTCATCAAAAAAAAAAACAGAAAAATCAATCAACTTAAATATTCGTCTGAACCGCACCGTGTTTTGTAACCACGCGAAGCCACGTAAACAAGAGGTATAAATATTAAAACGCAACGGAACGTATAAAAATACGTTGAATTCGTGTGGTCCAAGCAAACGTCCTCCAATAATTCCTATCCCAAAGCTTCTTGTTTCCCTTGAGACTCGAATAACAACGAAACACGACAAGTTAGTCGTACGTAATTCGAATCGTTACCACTTACGACAACAACGAAACTTAAAAATCTGACTATTTCGATGAAATCTAGCAAAACACGATATCTAGACGGATTTTTTCGAATAACAGCAAATCGTGACGTCTCGTTGGGTTTGTGCGAAAGGTAGCTGAACGCGGCCGGCGCGAATCGATTCTAAGCCCTCGCAGATTTATTCTCGTTGACACACGAGCAGAATAATATTGCGCTGCACAACAGAGTTTATGAGCCATGTTCCTTGAGTTATTTCCGTCCCGGCAATCCGACGATGCGTTCCTAAACGTGCAACGACCCCATTCGAACCGTTCATATCGACAGACATTCCACCGTGATGTCAGTCGATTAAAACCGATCCGACCGTTACGTAAGCGTGCACCGACGACTACCAAATGCTCTATCCTTGTCGATCGAAACGCTCTTCGTCGATCCGCCGCCGGAAACAGACATTTTTCCACCGAATCCACGCGAAATCGCGAATCTCGCTCGTTATCGTCACCGTTCCACGAATAACATTCGATTTTCGCGACGATAGCTCCGGCAGCCGGCTAAATTAAAATCATCCGACCAGGTCTTTTTTTCCACCGCTGCGTTGGCTAGACTGACTCGCAAAATTTAACGTTTCGTTTGGTCACAGGTAGAATATTACGGACGACGACGCCCGTGAGAGACCCGAAATTCTACCTCCCCTTCTTTTTTTCTTAGTCTTTTACTTTTTCTTCTCTCTTGCTCTTGGATGCCTCTTTTCCTCTCATTCTCGGCCCCGACGAACACGAACGAGGCTGACCGTGCGTGCTGCCAGCTTACGAGCCACTTGACGTGACCTTGCTTTGTCACTGACCTGTCCTAGGCGGTGGCTGTGGGTTGCTGGCCACAGCGACGCGCACACATCGGCCACGATGCATCAACGTATGTATGCGCATCATCTGCTGTCTCTCTCTCTCTCTCTCTCTCTCTCTCTCTCTCTCTCTCTCTCTCTCTCTCTCTCTCTCTCTCTCTCTCTCTCTCTCTCTGATACGCCCTTAGGCTTCGTGCATAATACTTCGTTACGCGTGAACTTGACACTACCAGAGGTACGAGGGAAACGAAAACTGCGAAATGAAAAATACGCAAAAAATTCGGCAATCGCTGGTAGTTGTCTCGTCGAGAAATTTTTTTATTTGAATTAATCCGGGATTGGTAAAGTAGAGTCTATAAAATCCTAGCAGCTTTTATCTTCATAGTGATTTGGATAGTATACGCGTCGTAAGGTGTTATACTAACCAATGCATAATTTAATTATTATCAGTTTACGTTTAATCTGAAAAAAATGTGTGAAAAATGCGGGCAACCTTCGCACGATTAATGAATGGAAGATATTAAAAAACAGAATCAAAGTTAGACAAAGGTGTGTTGTATACGCGTATAGAAAATGACAAACGAAAACATATAGTCGAATTGCTTCGAATGTAATATGAAGGAAAGGAATGATCATTTATGTATCCACTGACGGCTTTGATTTCGTGAACGAGCGTCGATGTGCGATGCAACGGCACCTTCGATTTCCACGGTCAGAAATAGCGGGCCTCGGTAAAATAAAAAAAGTCACTCCGTCACGGCGCCTTACTCGATTTTCTCGAAACTCTCACCAACAACACCCGTTTTCGTGTGCACACAGACGAGCCTTCCAGCGTGCACAGGACAATGCCTTAACATTGGCAAGCTTCGACATTGTTATCACAACGTCGCAACCTAACACGGAATCCTCATATGTTATTCTGAACTTTTCCCTTATTTTTTTTTTTTTTCTTTCGTAAAGATTATGCAATGATTTTACGAAAAGATAAAGTTCCAAAGGTTCCTGTATAGCGATACGTCGAACGTGATTGAACCGTGTTGCAACGCGACTGCATAATCTCCAGATTTAGATCTCCGTAGCGAGTGAGCATTTATACGTGACAAAGTTCCCGTGGAGATGTGAACCACTCGAATGTGTACTTATTTTCTTGCCTTGAACCGGCATTCTTATCCTCGTCACATGATACAGCAAAGGCCTTATATTTGTAGCTAACCGTGGTTCCAAAATATTACATTGAATCGAGTTAAGACGAACCTACCAAGGATTAAGAATGGACTAGGATCGACTTACATAGATAATTCTTTTGACAGTGAGTCAATAATAGCGTAATACCGGTTCATTATTTGGGAATAGAGGCGATGTCGCCGCTTTCAAGGACCTTAAACTGTATTATTATAAGATCAACATTTTCAACAACTTTTTCCTATATTATAACCACCGCTTGGCCTTGGTTTCCAAGATATTCCTACAAATCTTCGATTAAATCTAGGTTACGATTACACTTAATTCTGTAAAAGGCTGCATTTTTGTATAGTTCACCACACCAAAGTTCGTCCATTAATAAGGAAGGTAACCATTTTAATGTTGCATAAATAAAAAAAAAATGTATGGTTTATAGGTTGGGGCAGAGTAGTACCTGCCCGGCTGTTATTACGCAGGAGATAATTTTATATATTTTTTTTTATGGGGTGTTGTACATTATCTTGATCTTCAGTTGCTTAAAAAGTATAACGAACATACCTATCGTCATTGGAAAATTGTTTACAGAACGAAAATTTATAAAATAAATTGTTAAATAATATTTACATATGGTATTATACATAAATTGCTTCATAGCTTGAAGGCTAAAGTCGAACAGCGGTTGTATGTGTAGGATAGAGTTGTTTAAAATGTTTGCCAGTAATTTACCAAATGTTGACAACGTACTTCAATGTCATTGAAATCGGTGAGATCAGCTCTATTCCCAATATGTAATTACCTAACATCGCCTAACATTGCCGACGTTATTCGCTTCGTGTCATCTCATCGTTAGATTGCGGATGTTTACGCGTTTATGGGAAATTTGAAAGCGCAAAAATACTTATCTTATATTTCGTCTCTTGTAATTCTTCTTATATTATTCTTCCTCAAACGTAGAATAACAGTTATGAAAAAAGACGAGTGTTCGTCTCCCTATTAATTACAATATTGGAAGTTTCACTTACTAAATCTATCTTACTGATCTTACTAAAGGTGTATACACACAGTTTAAGCATTTGCTACTACACGCGATTTCAGGTATCCACAGAGGTCCTTGTATCCGCATTTTAGTTTAATAATTGTTAAGAAAAATATCATAGAGGAAAGGATTAACAGGCTCGGAATCGAAATTCCCCAAAGAGTTGGAAAACGATAATCAGTGGAAGACAAATGACTTTAAACTAACGATAATTAGGATAACAGCCAAGTGAAAGTAAGCAGCGCTATAAAATGCTGCTATCACTGCTGTTGTTCATGTCGTATTATTAATCCTTGCGGGACGAAAGTTTTCTAATAAAGAAGGGCGGTCCGGAAGTAATAAAGCATCGTGATCGATATCGTTGCTTATCGGGAATTTCGTTATTCCGCTATTACGAACAATCGCTATTATAATAATAAGCAATTCTTATGTATCGTGAATTTTTCATGCAGTTTTATTTGAATTCATCGACGCTTGACTTTTAATCACGGCATACCAAGACACAGTTGTTTATCGTTCGACTTTGCACGACTTAAAACAGGAACAGTGAATCAGATATGCCTATTTATCAATTCTGAGG